>NC_051053.1:27757513-27905013 GCF_904848185.1 Acanthopagrus latus
GAATTTTTGGACATTTTCTACAAAGTAATTGTGCTTTTAATATCGATTTCAAGCAGTTTGTTAGATTAATGTTTCTGTTTTACTCTGACATGAAGGACGTGCAGTCCTGTATTGATGAATATGAATCCTGATTTATTTTGAATTGTCTGAGCTCGTCACAAAAACATGATTACTTATAGTTACTGATTTAAGATTCTTTGATTGCTTCTCACTAAATAAAGCTGTCTCTGTGAAATGTTAGACTGAAGTGATTCCAGTATGCTTCAGGACATTTTTAGTTTTTGTTTGAAGTTATACGAATGTTTTGATGATTATCTTGATGATATGTCAGACGAGGTGATCGTGACTCAGATTTATTCCACTCCTGTGTCTGACTGGTGTGATTGTGGATGGATGGATGGAACCTGCAGATCAAAAGATAAATCGATAAATCTTCACACGACTGAATTTCTGAATTCTCTGATCAAATATCTGACGAAGCCTTTTTCAATCCCGACTCTTGTTATTTGAATTCTGACCGTCTTCGTTTCTCTGTTTTGTCGTTTCAGCCTTAACCGCCTACACGTACCTCACCATCTTCGACCTCTTCAGGTGAGTCTGATCGGAAACTTCATCTTTAACGTGATTTACAGAATATTCTAAGCATCATTTTATAATACAGAGAAACAACCCTGAATGTGATGAACGATTAATGTCCAGCAGAAGAGATCAGCTATCCCTGAAACATAACATCCTATTTTACCAGATTTAAAAATGCCAAGCTATTAATTGTTTTGTTTGATAATTAAATAATCGTTTCCATCATTGCTGGTTTCAGCCTCTCAAATGTGAAGATTTTCTGCTTTATTTAGTCCGATATGATGTAGAAAATAGCTTTTAGTTCAGCTCGAGTGACATTTAAATTTCACCACAACGGTATTTTACAACACGTCCGTGTTTCATTCTGTCGTGTGAAAAAGTCCAGAAACAGAACGGGACGTGAGAAAACACTCGCTGCGCTCAGCTGTGCTGCTGTTTTGATGGAAAATTTCCACTCATGAAAAATTAATTGTGAGATTATAATGAATAAAAGATAAATAAAACAAGAAGTGAACTTCAGCTGACCTCTCTCACCGACTCGCTCTGTCTTCCCTCTCCGTCTTCACCATCTCACCTATTTTTCTCCCCCCCTGTTGTCACCCGTCCGTCCTGTCCTCCGTTCTGGTCCTGCAGTTTGATCACCTGTCTCATCAGTTCCTGGGTGTCCATGAAGAAACCCAGTCAGGTCTTCTCCTTCGGGTGAGTTCACCGTGATGACCTGGACACAAGATAAGAGGAGATACAGTAAGGTAGAACTGTGTTATTAATCCTGGAGGAGATTCTCCTGCCAGAGAAAATTACAGACAGCGGAGGAATGATGAAAAGTGTAAAAGGAGTAACTACCGACATCCGTGTCTAATCAAACATCCACCTGTGATTCATTCAGTCCAGTGAGAAACGTGTGTTTGTATCAGATCCGCCTCATGTCGGGTTCAGTTTTAAATCCAGAATAGTTTAAATTGAGCATCGAATCTGGAATTAATTGGACACCGAAGAATGTGAAAGTGGGATTAAGTTGTGAGATTACTGGAGATTCACAGTTGAACTCTTCAGCTTGGTCTCACGGAGGAACTGGTGAGGTCACCGAACACGTTATTGATCACTCGAGATGATTTCACACTGCATGATGATCTCACAGCCCCCGTGATGCCTTGCTGAAGGGTTTCTGTTGTGACGTACGCCGCGTCTCGTCTCTTACCTGGAACCAGACGCTTCCTGTGGAGAACGGACCCTAATCCATCTTCTTGGAGCGTTCCGTACAACGTATCACTCGTTCATGAAGTGCTCACTGCTAACACTGTTAGTGCTGCTTAGTCCTCTTAGCTTAAGCTTGGACAGTGACGCCGTCTGTTAGCATGATACTCGTTAGTCAGTCGAAGCCCTGGAGGTTTCAAACATAATCGTCCTCCCAGTAACCACCTTTAATAATCTGCAACAGTCTGTATGTGAAGATGTTCCTGGCTGTGGAGATTATTCACTGGATCCAAACAGGTCAGTTCAGTGAAAACTGACGTGGATGTGAACTGAACCCTGACTGGTGCTCGGAGGCTTCGTACAGCCACGAGGCAGTAATTCGACTTTCTGTTATGATCCGGCGCTGTATAAATAAAATTGACTCGACTTGACTCATAAACACACAAAACCCCGCCCAGCTCACTCACACTGCTGTGTGTGTGTGTGTGTGTGTGTGTGTGTGTGTGTGTGTTTCAGCAAACTGGCCAAACAGTGTATTTGCAGCTGACAGGTGATCTCTGACCTCGAGGTGTGAACGAGTGGCGACTGAGTGGAAATCTGCTTTTCAGCTTCACTTGGCTCTTATAATGCGCCTTTGTGTGTGTGTGTGTGTGTGTTTTTCTTTAAGCATATGTGTGTGCGTGTTCATCTGAGCTCCTTGTTCTTCTGCGTGTGCGTGTGTATGCGCACGTGTTTGTGTGTGTGCCTGTGTGTGTTAATGTACTGTCAGTACCAGAACTGGTTTAACCCTTTAACCCTGCAAAAGCAGAGCGAGGTTTCCAGGAATTAGCCTGATCCCCCCACCTCAGATTGTCAACTTGTACGGAGATAATATTGTATTTAAGTAGTAGATTATAGCAGGTGCGACGCTGGGATCTGTCACTAATATATCTTAGTTAACACATCTTAGAGGTGCAAAGATAAGCGGAGCCCCCAGAGTGTCAGTATTTAATGACATTTTATCGCTTTAATCAATTTGTCGATTGAAAAGTAATGGATTGATCACGTGCTGGTTCCAGCGTCTGACATGTGAGGGTTTTCTGCTGTTTGTCACAGTTTCATTTATTTTTGAACTGATTCATTGATTAATAATGAAGAGGCAGAAGAATTGATAACACAAATATTGATTACTGATTGATAATGATAACGTTGTTATCACAGTCATCACAAAAAGAATCTGAAAAAAGCATCTAATTTAGTTTTTCCCTAAAACGTCATCCTGCTGAAAGTCACTGTGAGGTGACTGTGCACAGTGATCGATCAATGAGTCTTGAGTTTGATTAGATAGTTCCTGATGACTTGATGATCAGCTGAATCTGACACCAGCACTCGTCGCTCATCGCATGTGTGTTCATTTTCACGGACGTCAGGAGGCAGCGTTTATCAGCCGCTCGCCGCTCTCGACCGCCGCGGAAAGCGATGTGTATGGAGGACGACACAGATGATGGTGATGATGATGGTGATGATGATGGTGATGATGATGATGATGATGATGATGATGACAAGCAGACAGCAGGTCTTCTGTGTGGCGCCCGTATAGATTAACCATAAGCTGTTGACTGTGCAGAGCGCGACCTCTGACCCAGCAGCATGGAAACGATCAGGCCAACCAGCGGGCACTAAGTGTTCGAAAGGGAGTGTGTGTGTGTGTGCGTGTGTGTGTGCGTGTGTGTGTGTGTGTGTGTGTCCAACCTGCAGTCCCAGTTAACAAAGACAACCCATTAACCTGTAGGTGTCTGTTCGTTAGCTCATCGGTGGGACACATGCTCTCTTCAGGTCTCACACACACACTTACATGCTTCATGAGCGGACCCCCTCCGACTCAATAGAAATGTGGTGTTTTTCATAAATATTGGAGCAGAGTTTGTGTTTTAGTGTTTGCTCAGTCGATGTCGTCCACTCGGTCGCAGCAGGAGGTGTGTCACAGGTGTTATTCTGCAGCCTCCTCATTATTATTTCATTGTTTGGTGTTTTAACGACTCGTCCTCGCAGGACAGCACCACGTACGAAACGATTTATGGTTTTTCATGCGTTTTGCACGTGTCCTCCCGCCACCCCTGACTGTATATAGTCGCTGTGTGTTTTGCTTTAATCCAGTTTAATGTAGTTCACTTAACTCGGACGGAAGCTTTTGGTTTAGTGGTTTTACGTGACCGTAGCGTGACCGTCCATCAGATCACTGACGACCAACGTCAGGTTTGACCCCCATCAGCCGGTCAGACCACTCACTGATACAAATCTGCTCATCCTGGACAGACTGTGACGGGATCGACCCCGAGACCCTGTGACGAGGTCAGCAACAGGACAGTTGCACATCCGCGTCGTGTCATCGGCTTATGTTCCGTAACGTACAGTTCAGCAACTGTAAGCTTCACATATGACACGTTTATATCTGAACAGTGTTAGCTAACTTTGATTTGATTCAGTTCATGCAAACGTTGTTTTACCAAGTTAAATTTGTTGTAAATTTTATTTGATTTCCTCTTTTTAGAGAAAACCCTTGTTGTCGTTCACTCTGCTCTTGTGCCACGAGTTGCGTTTTTGGTCCAAGGTGTTTTTTTTTTGTTTTTTTTAAAAGCGGCTGCGTCTGTCGGGTCTCGATGTGATGCGACCCAACAGTGAAACGGTCCTGACAAACAAACCTCACACATTAAAACAACCTAAACTTGGGGTGTCTCTTTTTCACTGCTTCTTGTTTTTCTTTCCAGGTTTGATCGACTGGAGGTTTTGGCAGTTTTTGCGTCCACGGTTCTGATCCAGCTGGGAGCCTTGTTCATCCTGAAGGAGAGGTGTGTGTGTCACACACACACACACACACACACACACACACCTATACACACTGACGCTGACAAAAAGACAGTAAATAGATAATGAATGAAGTTACATGAGACGTTTTGTTTTCATACTTTTGAGATCCCATGTCTCCATCGTGGACTCTGTTTTTCTGTCCACGTCTCTTCCTTTGTCTCGCTCGCTCTGTCTCTCTTGATTAAAATTGCAATTATATTCAGCAGAATTATTATTTCCAAAGCAGTACACAAAGTATTTCCAATTGTTTCCCTCTTTTGTCCACCTCATTATTAACGTCCCCACGTGGCTTTGTTCCTCTCAGGGTGCTCGTTCTTCCTTTTTCATCAAACAACTTAAAAAATGCAATAATTGGTCCCTCGTCATTGTCGCCACATCTGCGCACATTTAATGTTATACAACCTTCAGTTTATTATAATTCATCTCTGCGGGTTAAACAGTCTTCATACTAACATGTCTGTGAACTCGCCTCCTACTGACAGAGTCTGACAAAGACCCCCCAAAAATATTATTTTCACCCTTTCACATCCATTTACCGATCGACCAAAAACCCTGTGGGTGACTGTTTTTATGTTTTTATGTAATTTAGAATTTCTGTTGTCAAATATATCGATGATAATACATCAGATATGGAGTGGTTTAATATGATCTGCTATTTATATGTAAATATGTACAAAAAAGGAAAAAGAATCATTATCACCAAACTGATCTCCACGTTAATCACAAGGAAAGTGTCTGCGCCCAGTTTTGAACCATTAAAGGAGAAATGTTCTGCTCATCTTCAGCTCCATCATGTTATTTTGGGTTTAAGAGCTTTAATGCTCTAAAAATAACTAACGTTGTTCTGTCTAATTGATTACTCGGTCTCCTCTGATTGGTCAGCTCGCACACGCCTGACGCAGCATCGATAACGACAACAGAGCAGCTGTGCGAAATCAATTCATGCATGCCAAAGTAGCCGCTATAGGCATTCATTAATCAATTAATTAATTAATTTATTAATTAAAAGGCTGCCATGGTCACGGAAACAAAGGCGGGACTACTGGTGGGGCGTTTGAGGAGCAGTGTTTTCTGTGGGAGATTGGAGCTTCTGTTGGTGTGAACTTTTTAACTTTCAGGATCTTTTTCACTCTGAAGGGTAATAAAATAAGATGTAAACAAACTTAATTTAATCTGATAAAACGAGAAGACGCAACGATTTTGTTTGATAACACACACACACACACACACACACACACACACAGGATATTGTCTAATCTTCAACAAAGTGGCTTTTAATAGTGTGTGTGTGTGCGTGTGTGTTTGTGTGCACAGGACTGTGGGAATGTCACTGCCTGGCTTTGTCTGTCATTGTGACACACACACACACACACACACACACACTCCTTCAGGCAGTGTGTGGGGTTGTCTCGCGGTCAGCTCTCAGGGTAGGGAGGGGTGCATTTCTAGAATAACAACACACACACACAGACACACACAGATGCAGGTCAAGCAGATGGCACGCCGCCTGCTTACACTTTCAGGTGTGTGTGTGTGTGTGTGTGTGTGTGTCACTCTCGATGAGTTTCTGGTCTCTGATTGGATGAAAATCAGTTCAGATCACCAGTTTAAACCACCTTGTCATTTTGTGATCCGCGGTATATATTGAACTGTAGGTAGCCATAGCAACAGTTAGCGGTTAGCTCACCGTGTCTGTCTCTTGTTTTTATGCCACTAGGGGTCCCTCTGTTAAAACATTAGCAGCGTAGGATCATGGGAGTTCTTGTCTTCAGTCGCAGTGTGTCTGACTCCCACCTGGAATTGATTTAGTTGAGTCGTTTTTAGACATTTTAGTGCAGAAGTGTTGCACGTTGCGTCTTCGAACACAGCAGACCTGTGAGGAGAAGAAGAAGAAGAAACTCCCACGTGTCCTCGTAGAGACACAAAATCAAGCTGCTGTGGCCTGAAAATATGATAAATACAAGACACGTTCTTGAATTAAGAGCTTGGCTCCATTTACATAGATATAAATAAATAATAAATTATGTTATTAAGAAGCAGCTTCACTTCACTACATTTCACCTGGTGCTGGAGCTTATAACTAACAATAATACATGATATTAACATGTTATGCTGTTGTGTTATATTGTATATTATATTAGGTGTTGGATTATTGTGGCTGATCATATTTCACTATCAATGCAGACAAACAACACCAAGTATTAATGATTATTAATACGATATATTAATCTGATTAGCTGTTTAATTACAGAACATCTGACTGCTGACTTTTAGTTTCAGACGGTGTTAAATGTGTTCTGGTCGGTTTCACGAGGTCACAACCTGCAGTGAAGACACAAGACTGAACATTATGTTCTGTACACACACACACACACACACACACACACACACACACACACACACACACACACACACACACACACACGGCCAGTACAGTACAGCCCCTCTCATGAATGGCAGTACTGTGTGTGTGTGTGTGTGTGTGTTAATGTATTTCCTGTTTTCTCTCTGTTTGTTCGCACGTTGTCTCCTTTCATTCATTTCATTTGTCTGGATCACTCTCTCTCTCACTTACTCACACACACACACACACGCACACATGCACACACGCACACACTCTCTGAGTAATCCCACCTGACCAGTGTTGTTGACTGTGTGTGTTTCTGTTTTGTCAGTGTGGAGCGCTTCATGGAGCAGCCTGAGGTCCATACGTAAGTATTACTGCCACACACACACATACACACGAGTGCACACGCACACACAAACATATACACACAAATTCCCTCATCATATTCTAAAATAAACAGACACAACATGATACACTCCTGTGTGTCTCACACACACACAGTGCCAGCTGTTGTTGGAACAGAACATCCCAAACATTTGGGTCACACACACACACACACACACACACACACACACACACACACACACACACAGTCAGAGAGTGAACTTGTCGGACTGACTGACTGCAACATGTTCATTGTTAATTTCACACTCTAACAGTGTGTTTGTGTGTGTGTCCACACCAGCAGAGTTAATTAAACACACACACACGCACACACACACACACTTCAACACTCCCCTCAGGGAGACATCAGCTCCGTCAGAGAAACAAACAGCAAATATGTATGAACAGCCTCTGAGAGAAAAATAGAAAGCTTTTATTTAAAAAGGACATTTTGTTACTGAGAACGTTCTCAGCTCTCAGATTTAAATATTGTTTCACACTTCACCTTGGCTGAGCCGGAGCAGGCCGCGGTGACGTCTCACGACCGTAAACACCGTTCACATCCTGCGAGTTAACTGTCCGTATCATGTATTTCTTGTTTTGGTGGTTTGGCTTCATGCCGTCTGTTGTGATGAACCTTTTTACAGGTTCTGTCGTCTCTTAACGCAGCATCACTTCGACAGTGCAGTCGTAGAAACTGTATATTTAAATTGAAATGATTGTTATTATAAAAACACAGATGTTGAGCTGTTTAGAACCAGTGAGTTGTTCTTTTTAAGAGACTTGAGAAACTTCCAGCAGCCCTCGGTGACTGGTGTTGTGCTTTTCAGTCTGTAATTCGCAGGAGAAGAAGTTATCGGGGTTATAAATCGATTGATTAAGGAACGTATCGGTGTATCGGTGCGCTTCCTGTCTGGATCGTCACTGAAAACGACAGAGAGGGAACCCTGTGACGTCACAGCTGTGATCAGCAGTCAGACACAATCTGATCAGTCGTTACTCATTCAGGTTCATAATCAATCCACTGATTCTTCAGGTTGTTTACCAGTTCAGTCTTTTATTGCTCTTCATCCTCTTCCTCTCCCTCCATCATCTCTCCATAATAAAACAGATTAGCGGCGGCTTTTATAACCTCAAACACAGCGAGACTTTAAACCTGTCTCCTGTGACAAGATTACCCCCTCGTTTCTCTCGCCTCCCCCCTCCCCCCTCCCTCTCTTCTCTTCTCTGAGTGGATGTGATTGGACAGAACAGGAGACGGCCGCTAACCGGAGGGACAGGTGTCTGCTGGGTAGAGAGACACACACACACACACACACACACACTCCCTCTCTAATCTGTTGTTAGGGGGGAGGAGGAGGTTTATCACCCAGTTATTGTGGCTCACTGTCGGGCCGCCCTCGCCTCCCGCTGATTGTTTGGACCCATTTTTTAGGCTCTTAAATGGATTGTCCCATGTGATTAGTGTACTGAAGAGTACAGTGTGTGTGTGTGTGTGTGTGTGTGTGTGTGTGTGTGTGTGTGTGTGTGCCTGTGAGCGGTGGTTTGAGATTATATTAAAAAAGTTATGACTGATAAGATGTTTTGTGTCCTGAGACGGTTTTTTTGTAAACAACAATAACAAAAGGTTTTCCGTGATCAGCTCGGAACTGGTGTAGCCTGTTGAACACGTCAGCGTGGAGCTGAAGTGTGTCGGCCTGTTGTTGTTGTTAATATTTACTGGAAGAAGAAGAAGAAGGTGTAGGATGAGTATTCTCAGCACACTCAGTTGTTTGATCAGCAGATATCAGGGATGATGTCACTTAGGAATAATTGATTGTTTTGATGTAAACAGGAGGGAGAATTACAGTTTTGTGAAATGCAAAATGACGTTGATTTTCTCTTTATATCTGGCGTCCTGACTCAATTACCCAGAGATTCCACCAGATACTGTCCGCTGCATTACTGCTCCGATGCGATTTGGCTCCGGCATCCGGACGCCCCCACCGGTTGTGTTTTGAGTCCGTCACGGTGCAGTACAGTCAACAACTGGCGTCACGAGGCCGAGGAGTTCCCGCGATAATCACATGATCACTGGCGGCTGCAGTTATAGGTCTGTGTTACAGACAACTACAGGAAGTGTTCCCGACCAAAGGATTGTAGAAGAGCTTGTGTTTGTCTCTGTTTTGAGATTTTTGTTTTATTTTGAAAAGTAACAGGATGTTATATTGTTGTTTCGGTGCGTGACTTCCTGTCTGCTCGGTGCTGAATTCAGCTGAATTGCTGCGTCGTGCTCCAGCATCCACCAGATATAGAAGTCCTGTGTATTTGTTCTGGAGGGTTCTGGACTGCCGGAGCTGGACGAGCAGATACGCAGTGGACCTGCTGGACGTTCACACAGGGACCAGCGTGAAACCATCAGCTCTGCTGGTGTGGCGGAGACGTAACGCAGCTGACACGGATCTGGTGGAATCTCGGGCATTTCTGTGATTTCAGGGCTACGAGCTTAAAAGTGTCTTTAACTAATATCATAATACTCTTTGTCCATGCAGTACTTTTGAAAAATAGCCGCCAACAAAGACAAACACGTCTCCTTTCCTATAAATTTGCGTGTTTTGTTGCAGTGAGAGCTGAGCCGCTGTGTGTCTGCAGCTTCTCAACTCTCACCTGAGCTGTTTCATGACTTCGTCCCAGGAGGAAAACACCTCTCACCTGTTCACCGACCACATTGCAAACAAAATCTCCCCCTGGGTACTAATAAAGGAACTTGAACTTGATTCTGGACACGCAGCACCAAAAGATTTTTACTTTGACAGACTTTTAAACAAACTTTTCTCTCAGACATGAGATGAGATATTTAAGGCTGTGTCACAAATTGGTATCACGTTGTTTCCTCTGAGCCTCTCCCACAATGCACTGCACTCACAGCGTCCTCCACGCTACTCATCACCTCACATGTGCACTCAGCTAATCATCACAGCAGCCTGTTAACGATGTGTTAATAAGCTGACGTCCCTCTCTGTGTGTCTGCAGCGGTCGTCTGCTGGTCGGGACGTTCGTCGCTCTCTTCTTCAACCTGTTGACGTTGATGTCGGTCAGGAACAAACCGTTCGCCTACGTCTCTGAAGGTACGTCGACCCGGCTCATCCTCTGACCGTGTCGGGCCATGCTGCCTCTCTCCACCTGGTGTCCGCCTGTGTTGTAAACAGTGTTTTTGAAGAGGCGGGGTGGATTTAGTGTTTTTTGTCTGTCTTGGGTTTCTCCTCTGGACTGGTGAGGGTTGATAATCCTCCCCCTCACTGGGGAACAAGGACAATTTGGCTTTTGTCATATTTTGGGGGATTACCGAAGTAAAATGAAACGCTTGCTCACTGTTTTGTCAGTAAATAAATCACAAATGGCAGCAGTGGGATCAGAGGTTAGTCCCTTTCCTAATTGCAGAAATCACTAAGTTATAAAACCAAACACAGTTGTTTGCTCTGAAAATATGACAATATATGTTTTTCAAATGAATTTCAAAAAGATTATACGGAGGGATGGAAGAGACGACCGTGAGTCGACACGCAACCCTGGAGATAAAGTGGATTTACCGCAGGCAAACTGATATTTATGTGCTTGTTAAAGATTGTTTCATTATCTTATAAACCGCTGATTGTCTTCCGTTGTTTGGTCTGTAAAATGTTGGAAAATGGAGGAGAATCAAAGATTGACGGAGCTCAATGTGACGTTTTCAAATGTTCAAACAGTCCAAAAGCAACAGATATTAAATTTTAAACAGAGAAACAGACAACAAGAGAAAGAAACAGAAATAGAGAATGTTTGACGTGTCTTTAGGAGTGGATTGATCAAATCCTCCCAAGAATTTGATGATACGCACGTTTTATTCCCTTGAAAACCTCTTCACAATAAAAGTCCACCACAATGCTGTTATTTCAAAGCACCAGCGTCAGGAAGTGTTTTTACCAGCAGGAATTTAACTGTATCGTTTGTAAAATATGACCAGAATATGAGGGAAGCTCCAAAATACGTAGAGGGAAGCGTCTGAGCAGAGAGACGCCGCCTGCTGCTCTCTGCTCGCCATCCATTAGCTATAGCGAGCTACTGTTAGCCGTTTAGCTGGAGGCTCAGTTAGCCGCGGAGCCAGAAGCCCTGGAGTTCGTCTGGACCGAGTTTAGCAGCCTGAGAGTCACACACACACACACACACACACACACACACACACACACACACAGATGCAGAGTGGGAGGGCAGACCAGGCGACTGTCGACCTCGGGACACATTAACTTCACTGGTCTGCTGCTAATACAGACAGACACCAACACACACACACACACACACACACATTCATATCGTATTCTGATTCGTACCTGTGCACACACCTCATAACATGCAGCCGTCCACAGGTCTGACCAAACAGATGTTACAGTGGGCTGGAGTCAGGGAGAGGAAGGAGGGAAGGAAGGAGGGAAGGAAGGAAGGATTGAAGGAAGGAGGGAAGGAAGGAAGAGAGAGAATGAGGAAGAAGCTTCAAACAATCCATCCTTGTCTCGCTTCCTCTCCTTGTTCCTTCGCTCTCTTTCCTCCCATCCTTTCTAGTTTCCTCCCCATCATTTCGCTCTGAAAACAGAAACAAAAAATGAAAAGATGGAACAAATTGTCTCGTCTTGTTTCGACCCTTCTCTCCTCTCCTCTCCTCTCCTCTCCTCTCCTCTCCTCTCCTCTCCTCTCCTCTCCTCTCCTCTCCTCTCTTGTTTCCTCTCTCCTCTCCCCCTTTGCCTCCCACTCCTCATTTCCTCCCCTCCTCGGCTCTCGTCTTCTTTCCCATCTTATGTCATCCTTTCCTCTCCTGTTTTCTCCTCCCCTCTTTCACTCCCTCATTTCCATTTGCTTCTCCTCTGCTTCCTCCTCCCCGCTCCCCTCTTGTTTCCTCTCCATGTCTCCTTGTGTCCTTGTCTCCTCTCCTCTCCTCTTCTCTCATCTCCTCTCTTCTGCCCTCCCCCTTCCCCTTTCACTCCCCCTTTCCCTTCGCTTTGCTTCTGCTTCCTCCTCTTCTCTCCCCTCTTGTTTCCTCCTCTCCTCTTCTTCTCCTTGTCTCCTCTCCTATCCTCCCCTCCTCGTCTCTCCCCTTCTTTCTTGTCTCCTTTCATCCTTTTCTATTTCCTCCTCTCCTCCTCTCTGCTCCTCGCTGGCTGACTCAGTCTACTGATGAATGAGGTCAGTGTGTGTGTGTGTGTGTGTGTGTGTGTGTGTGTGTGTCAGCTGTCTGCTCTTGCGTTCGGAGCAGTCTCAACATCACTTAACATCTGACATTTAGGGACGGGAGGGGGATGAAACTACACACACACAGGCACTTAACTTTGCCAAAACACACAATATCTCTCACTCATTACACACACCACACACACCCCCACACACACACACACACACACACACACACACACACACACACACACACTCTCTCAGTCTGACGGAGCGAGACTAAAAGTGCATTACGCAACAATGTTCCAGACAGTGGTAATGTAGTGTGCCAGAGGGCCAGGCGGGCAGAGAGACATGCCAACACACTCTCTCACATACACACACACACACGCGCACATGCTCTTACACACACACACACACACACACACACACACACACACACACACTCAGAAACAGCGTACATCCTCCTTGTACACACAGATCATAAATAAATCACTCCATTAAAATGTTTGTTTAGACTGACTCACCCTGCAAGCAAAACAAACAAACCCCCTCCCCTCCACACACACACACACACACACACACACACACACACACACACACACACACACACACACACTAAAGTCTGAGCAGGATGGGATGTGAAGGGCCTTTGACCCGACGCCGAGCCTTCGGGCTTTGCGGTGTCGTCAAACATTAAAGGTGGGACGACGCAGCCGAGCGAGAGCGCTTATCTTTTTTTAACGACGGAGCGACGATACGCTGAAATATTTTTATCCTCGTCGGGATGGAGAGCCGCTCCGCTGCCTCAGAGTCTCTGTGAAAGACTTTAATGAGAGTTTGGGTCCAGATATTAAAGATGTGAGCCCCGGCGGGACCAGCTGTCGCAGCTGTAACGGTTACAATCATAATGCTGCTGCTTCCAGATTATTCTGGACGTATAGGACGCAGCAGCTGTCGGGTGAAACAGCTGTGTGTCTTCACATTTCACGCAGCACTGAACAGGAAACATGTTCTCAAAGTGCAAAGTTATCTGTTCCTCTCTTCATGTCGGACTGTAGACGATGTTCACTCCAGAGATGTTTGTTTCTTCTGAGGCGACATGATAACATTTTACTCCACAAACACATTTTTACTTTTAACTTTTGGATCAGAAAGTCTCCAAACAGCCGGATGATTAATCGACTAGTTGATCTAAAGTAAAATAATCTGCAACCTCAGTTACTGAAGTCACATAACTCATGCAGAAGGCTGAGAGCTTCACATATGAAGATTAATTTAATTTAATTCATACACAAAATGACAGAAGGTCTCTTTGGGTTTTTCTGTTTGTTGGTCGGACAAAGTCGACTATTGAAACGTGCCACATTTCTTAACACATCTGAACAAACAACGTCTTCAATTTTCTACATCACTGCACAAGACGACTTTTTCAACATTTATTACGAGCAGTCAGATAAATCTGTAAACTCTAAAGTCCTTCAGAGATCTGACTGCAGGGATCTTCGATATAAAAAGTTGCATCTTTTAAAAACCAGTATCTGTTTCTCTGGAATCAAAGTCAAGATATCCAGATCTTTCTGACGACAGCCGGCTGTAGCTGCAGCTCTGACCCGAGTCATGTGATGATGGAAACATAAAGTTTTCCTGAGAAGAGAAAAAAACGTGAGAATTAAAGATGCATGACTAAATATTTAGTGACACAGACGTGTGAAGATGTTCTGTATCTTGATGGTCTTTCAGAAAAAAACTAAGTCCTCTGAGGAAAATTGAGTATTCATTAATCCAGATTATGGAAACCAGGTTTCGTTCAGGAAATCAGACAACTGCTGGAAGCCGACAGGAAGTTTAAACCTGAGAAGACTGAGGACGGTTTGTGTTTGACATGTTGTACACTGACGACTCGTCTCTCTCTCTGCAGCCGCCAGCAGCAGCTGGCTTCAGGAACATGTGGCAGATCTGAGTCGAAGGTAAGAACATTTTCATGACTTCATCCTTTTCTCCTCTGCTGCTCCTCCTCCTCCTCCTCCTCCTCCTCCTCCTCCTCCTCCTCTCTGTTTTCTCTACTTGATCAGCAGATTTCAGTCTCAGGTAGGAACAGGAAGGATCCACTTACACTGACTCAACACACACACACACACACACACACACCCATCCTGTGTGTATTACTGCTTACAGTGTGCATCTGTGTGTCCAGGTGTGTGTGTGTTACTCTCGGTCAGTGTTGTGGACCTGAGGTCAGAGGTCGGGTCGACTCATTGATCGAGCTTCCCAGAAACTGGTTTCAGATCAGTTTCGTTGGTGTTTCCCAGAGAGTCCAGTGACGCCGACACATCTGCCCAGCTTCCTCTTCTTGACCTGGGCTCAGGGGTCAGAGGTCACAGGTCACTGTTATCAGAGTAACGCTAGACTTTATCCATAGCTGACGGATCGCCTGTCGAGTGCGTGTGAGTCTCCTGTGCAGCTCGTTAGCTGTTCGGTTGTAACATGATTGTTTCTACAGAAACATTAATCAGATCAATCAGCATGAAACCCGTCACATCATCCGTGGTCACACGAAGCTGAAACTGTTAAATAATCTGAATAATGAAGCACTTTTTTCCAGTTGTATCCAGTGTGAATATTCTGTACGCTGCTTCAAACAAACCACAACAAACTTTTCTGTTGTTATTATACGTTGATGCCATCAGAGAGAAGATGAGCTGTTTGTTTCTGCTGTTACAGGGTTTGGGACCCGGTGCAGAGAGAAGCTCTGCAGTCTGTTGGCTCGACAGCCGAAACGCTCTCCATGTGTTTCTGACGCCGGGAGCTAAAACTCTGAGCGCCGATCTTTTTCCGGACACTTGATATTTGTGGTTGGAAGCTGACGCTTTGCACCAGAATTGAATCCCCGTCTTGAATTCTGTTGATGTAAAATGTTTCCTCCAAAGAACCGCAACCCGTTTTTTTTTTCCCGCCTCCTGCAGAATTTAATGCCGGTCGGGAAGAAACAAAGATTCAGACCTCAGGCTGTGTTTGTAATGTATGTTGAGAGTCTGATATCATCCGTAGAATATATGTCTTCACTTCAGTTTTGAACGTCAGCTGGTATATAACAAGAAACCAGCAATTAAATCCTAAATAAAGAGAATTAAAGCCTTCTGTACACGTTGCCACGGTAACGTATAGACCGACTCCAGAGCAGACTG
Source organism: Acanthopagrus latus (assembly GCF_904848185.1). Classification (NCBI taxonomy): domain Eukaryota; kingdom Metazoa; phylum Chordata; class Actinopteri; order Spariformes; family Sparidae; genus Acanthopagrus; species Acanthopagrus latus. The sequence continues at coordinate 27,773,231 of NC_051053.1, forward strand.
ATGCTCAGTGTCGACCGTCGTGATGAATATTACATCCCACTGTGTGTTCCCACATCTAAAGTGGGTGAAGTGCACACACAGATACACACACACACACACAGAGTCAGCAGCTCAGTTGGTGCAGGTTACTCGGGGCGACAGCCTGGAGAGTTGTGCAGCAGAACTGAGCTGTGATTGGCTGAGAGGACAGAAATGAACAGGACGTCCCAGCCTAGTTTCCAGTCTTTGTGTGTATGTGTGTGTTTGTGCATATGTGTGTGTGTGTGTGTGAGAGATGCTCTGTATGCCTCCATACACGCACACTGTGTCTGAATGTGTGAATGTGTGTGCTTTCCACTGTGTGTTTGCAAATAATGTGCTTGCTTGACTCTCTCTCGCTCTCTGTGTTTGTGTGTGTGCATGTGTGTGTGTGTGTGCGCACAAGTGTGTGTGTGTGTGTGTGTGCTACAGTGTTGTGTTGTAATAGTCTGTCCCTACTTAACCTCAGCAGGATCTCGGGGCCAACTGGGTTATATAAAGCCTGCTGCTCTCTCGGCCTCACCAGCCACAGGCCTCAGCTCTGTGTGTGTGTGTGTTAGTGTGTGTGTGTGTGTGTTAGTGTGTGTAGAGACACAGATAATTAAACTTATTAATTAAATGTATGATGGAGGCAGAAAGATAAATTGAATCTGATCGTCACGATCAGATTCTGCTGCAGATCCAGAAACATTCGTCTTCACTCAACTCGTTCAGATTAAGTGAAAGTTTAACGTGTTTCAGTTCGAGCTCCTGACTCTGTGTGTGTGTGTGTGTGTGTGTGTGTGTGTGTGTGTGAGTCCAACAGACTCGGTATCAAGTGTTTATTTATCTCCCTGCTTTAATCTCAGCGCTCGCTGTCTGCAACGTGTCTGGATTAACACACACATACACACACAGGGTCACATGTCAAATTATATCAATGCATCAAGAGGGATTATGGGATCGCTGGGATTGTCAATCTCATCCCAAATTCTCCACGTTTTCTCCTCCTTCTGTCTTTTCTGCCTCGCGCTAAAACTTGGCAGTCATGTCTGAATCTGAGGTGCAGTCGGCTGGAGAGTCGTCCCCCAAAATATTACTCTCAGTGTCGGCAGTCTGTCAGTTATTTTGCAGATTAATCAACAGATTTTTAGTCCCAGAAACGACGTCCTCAAACGTCTTGTTCTGCCCACAACACAAAGATATTCAGTTTACTGTCAGAGAGGAGGAAAGAAACCAGATTCACATGGAAGAAGCCTGAATCAGAGTTTTGGTTGTTTTTGTGTTCAGAAAATTGCTCAGACTGATTCATCAGTAACTCGCTGCTGCTGTTAAAGCTTCAGATTGAACGTCAGGCTGCAGAACGGAGGATGAAAACGCCTTTTTCTGCACAAAACCTCCTGCGGGGGAAGAATCTGACGAGGGGGAACCCATCGGCTCAAACGTTGTGACTCACTGCTCAGTTTTCGGACTCCAAAGCGAGGCTGTGTGTGACGGACCCACTCTGAGGGTTTGTTATGAACCCAGAGCGTCCAGCGGTGAATCACCACCTGTGCTCATACGTCCCGGTAACATCAGTCCAAGCAGTCCTTCCATTATTCACCGTCTGAGGAGCCTGTAGGATCTGTCTCGGGTGACATCATCAGGACTGTCTGCCTCTGTTGTCCTTCCTAACGAGGCTGAGCCCTGCGATATTATAGGAAAAGCATGTTTTTCTTGTGAGGGCTAAACAAAGTCTTATAACTCGCACACATTCTTCCTCTCCACTTCTTCTTCTCGTGCAGTTCTATAGACGTCGTCCCCGTGGCGAGCGAGGCTGACATGTTTGACAGTAACGACGTGTTGACATGCATGTCACTGTTGTGTTATCTAATGACAAACACCTTGCGGCTCGCAGCCACCGTGCTGCCCGCTCGTGTTTGTGACAGCACTCGTACGCCGGCGGCCGCGGCGGCCTCAGATCGCAGCCTTTGACGTATTGGAAATTCAATCTGACACTCAGCGCGGGAACGATCCGCCCGGAGGGTTCGTTCATTGACCCGTTAATCAGTTCCAGGAAAACACCGGGCCGGTGTGTGTTGCTCGGTGAGAGGACGGGGTCGGCTCCGTTCAGGGGAGTCGGCTGAACGTTTGGTTTATCCTGCAGAGCCAAACAGAACCAAACAGAACCAAACAGGGTCAAAGACTCTTTATGATGTCAGCTGAAGGTTCATGCAGAAACATCCTCAGGTTAACTGAAACTTTACTTTTGTCCAACATTATTAATTCTGTCTTGATTTGTGTGATTGTTAAACTTTTAGTTGAAAAGAAATCTTGGATTTCTCAACTTGTGTTGTTCTTATTGACGGTTGTTTACAGGAAAGACACTGTGATTAAGTGATTAACCGGACGGTGGACTGACGAGACGATGGAGGAGGCTTACCTGTCAAAGTGAAAAAGACGCAGATTTAAACCCGGTGCTCATCGACTGACCCGGCTGACTTATGTTTCGTGTTAAATGCTTTTAATTTGAAGCTGCAGCTGAAGGAAGTGTTCAGTTTCCATTAGACGTAAATTAACAGGTTTTCTGATTCTGATTTCTGATTCATGAAGTTTCATGAAGAAGCGACTCCTGAGATTGAAGCAGCAAAGGTCCAGATAAGTTTACTGTCACCCAGTTGTGCATCGTTTCACATGGAGAACATGAAGAAGAAGGTCTGTGGGGTGTTTCAGTCTGTGGTGTGAACGTGATCAAGACGAGGATCTGTGGCGGTGGAATAGTTTTGTTTTCTACCAGGTGACACCAGAAAACTCTATTTTCCATATCAGACGTCTGTGTTTCCCTCGGCCTCACCACCGCTCATGTTTCTATCACAGACTTCAAGTTATAAGTTTGTAGATTTCGAGCTCAGGTGAAGACAACTCAGGTGATTTAATTCTCCCAGAGCTTCACAAGAAATCTCATCCGGTCTCCGCTGTGTTCCCTCGTCTGGTGTCTTTGTTGAACCGAGATTAGAGAATGTTTCACCAGTTCGCAGAAAAAAGGATTTGTTGCCCTTAAATCAACTTCTGTGCCAGCAGCTCGTTAAATAATGATGTTGAGCCTTTAAAAAAAAAAACAAAAACAAAAAAAACCCAGCACAACATTTTACCGGCTCTGTTTTGTCTCAGTTGATGGAAGAGGAGTTATTGATGCGTGTCCTCGGTGACCTCGTTCAATTAAACTAACAGCAGTCAAGTCCCTGTGATTAAATCTGCTGCTCTGCCGGCACATCGGAGCTCACAGCTGTGCTTTAAAACCGCCCTCGTCAAGTCGCGCTGATGCTACATCGTGACGCCGCGTCTTCACGTGTCGCATCTCAGATACTTCCTGCTTTGACTTAAACATGGAACCTGTGGATCTGCTGTGTGGACCAATAGAAAGGGAGAGGAAACAAGCCCTCCATGTTTAAGAGCACAGAAAGGTTGTGACAGAGCTGCAGATTTACTGCTCGAGACGCTGAAGACGAGATGTACCTGCAGGTTTTTATAGAACGCTGTCGTGATTAAATATCGTCCCTTAAAACTGAACTTTGTCTCATTCACAAAGTGAAATATGTGATTCTGATGAAGAACGATCCAGAATTAAAAACACTGAAACAGACAAGTTTAGATGGACTGATCATCACGGAGCTGAATCGCTGTAACGCTGTGTTGATCACGTTAACTAAAACTACAACGAAATACAGTCGTCAACAAACTTGTTTCAGTGACTAAAGACGAGATGATGACGAGTTTAAAATAGATCTCTCATAATCAAATCTATGACGAAATGTTTGTTTTGGTTTCAGTGACGAGAAACGACGGGACTGAAATGTGAGATGTTCAGAACAAACACAAAGAAAATGTGTTCCTTGATCGCGGGGTTGTTAAAATCTTTCCATGCGTCTGTCACTACTGAGCGGCAGCTTCCTGATCGGTGCGTTCAAATCAATAAATAGTAACTTTGACCAGCAGATGGATGGAGACTGAATTATTCTGTTTTACCACATCAGTATGAAGCCAAAACAAAGAGATTTCTCTGTAATCTGACAGTAAATGGACGATAACACCGCCTTGTGAAAAGTCTGAATTCATCCTTCATCAGGTCGACGTTGTCTGACACTCAGAATAACAATCTCTCTCTCTCTCTCTCTCTCTCTCTCTCTCTCTCTCTCTCTCTCTCTCTCGCTCTTAGAAATAATCTGCAGATTAGTTGATTATTAAGGACGAGATGAACGAGTGAGAGGAAGAAATGATCCCTGAGCAGATTATTACCTGCTCAGGGCTTCTGAAATCTTCTCTAGTTCAGCTTCTAGAAGTTTCCATTATCTCCCCGTCGAGTCTGAAACGTTCTAATGAAACACCTGAACAACAAGGTGAATTCACTCTGAAGCGGCTGCTGAGGCAGATTCTCGTAGACGAGGTTTGTCGGAGCTCCGTCTTAGACCTTAAACTGACACAACATCAAACAAAACAAGAATGATCCCATCAGCTGCTGTTTGAGTCCCCTAAAGTCCATTATGACGGGGTGATCGGGTTAAAGGCCGTTAATCCTAAAGACAAACATAAAGGCAGAGAAGCTGCAGATTAGAGAGGACGAGGAGACGGCAGCTCAGGAGGGAGCAGATGGAGGAACTGGTGTGTTTTATTAAAACATGAAGCAACCTCTGATTTTATTTTGGTTTCTGGGATTATGGAGCAGAATCATCCAGAGGTTTTTTTTTTTTTCTTTTGTATTTGGCCTGTAAATATAAAATATAAACAAAATGAACCTGAGTTAAAGTACAAACACGACAGAGACTCCAGCAAAACCCTGTCGGCAGAATAATCATAAAGCTGAATCAGCCTCTTTAAATCAGGTCCAACAGCAACTGGACAGTTTTCACTCCCATGTATCGACAGTAGTTCATGTTATTATTTGTAAAATAGCAAATGAAGATGTTTTATCATGGAGTATAAGTAGTTTAGGTTCCAGTGCTTTTTGTGAAATTGTTTGTTGAGGTTGTTGCTAACAAGGAAAAACAGTTGTGATGAACTGGATATTAATATTGAATCCATTTCCACTTTTTACACTCACGCCCCTCAGAACAGAATCACAACGGATATTGGTTCAAATCTCCTTCTCTGAAACGGGTCAACCCCTCAGAACCCCGATACACCGTCAGTCTGTCTTCAGCTGCAGTGATTTGGACGCGCTGGGTTCGTTAGCAACATTAGCAACAAGATGATAGTCTGACTTTTATTAGAGGAGTGCAGCAACTCCCCTGCTGGACTTTAGTGACAGTTCAGATGTTAAACGCCATCACAGAGAAGAAAATGCAACATTAAAATAAATCACAATGCAGGACTGTCTTGCACAAATCAGCAATAATAGTTATGTTAGCTAGCTAGCTGGTTAGCTACCGAGACATCAGCACTGTGTAGGAAGATACAGCAGCACATCGATCTTTTGGAGCTAGAAGTCAGATTATCTGACCAATAATTCACATTATCCTGCTGTGCTGATACATACAATCTGATTTTATATATATATATATATATATATATATATATATATATATATATATATATATATATATATATATATATATATATATATATATATATATATATAATCAGATTGTGTGAAAGATTATTGGACAACCTGTGACAACGCACAAGAACCTGCTCAGACTTACTAACACTAACTCTTCTCACCCCTCGATTTAGAGTCCCTCCACTGAAACACACCAGGACGTATCGTATCGTATCGTATCGTATCGTATCGTATCGTATCGTATCGTATCGTACTGTACATTACTGTATCGTATCGTAAACTCATAGTGTTTGTTTTCTGCTTGTTATAAAGTTTGTGGCGTCTGTTTGGAGGAACATGTCGCCCGATCACTTCGAGCTTCCTCTCAAAGTCCTCTAAAAAAAAAAATGAGTTCAGGTGTTCACGCTTTAGAAAATAAGCAAAATGTCACTTTTATTGGATTACTTTAAATTTAAACTGAGTTCCTTTGACTTAGTTTTGCAGATACTTATAATGTATTCTGCACACACACAACTTTTCTTTATTAAAACTCAGTGATTGAACAGTGAAAGTTAATGATTTTTAAGTTAAAGTTAAACTGAAGTTAGGAGGTTTAATATCTCTGGTGTTTTTACACATGGTTTTGACAATTATTGTTTCTGATAAGTGTGTTTATAAATTGATGCTCGTCTACAAACATCAGTCTGAGTTTTCTGTCTGAGTTTGGTTGGAAAACCAGATTTCTTCCTCTGCAGAACGTCTCCATGATGATTCTGTGTTTTCCTTCTGAGTTATGGAACATTTGCGGTTGATTCAGTGGGAAGCGAGAGGATCACGTTCACTAATCCTGCTTTATTTGTTTGTGTGTGTGTGTGTGTGTGTGTGTGTGTGTGTGTGTGTGTGTGCAGTTTGTGCGGCATCATTCCAGGTCTGAGCAGTGTGCTGCTGCCTCGCATGAACCCGTTCGTCCTGATCAACATGGCGGGAGCGTTCTCCCTCTGCATCACCTACATGCTCATAGAAATCAAGTAAGAGTTCGTCTCCCTCTCACAGCTGCTCAATCCCAAACAAATCTCAAACCAACACGTTAGAAACCTCGGCTGCTCTCTGGGTTTTGGTGATGTTTCTGTCGCTGCTGGTGGAAACTCCTTCTGACTAATTTAAACTGTCCCGATCTTTATCTGCGCTCAACCTGAAATGTGTCCTGATGCAGGAACCTTCCAGGAGGGAACACGCAGACACGGGACAGGAAATGAGACTCAGATTCTCCTTTGAATCATTTAGATGTCTGATGATAAAAATATAAGTTTGATGGAGTTTCCCCATCAGTCCACATTAAGACCATGAAGTCATACAAATATGACAAGAATTAAAAGTCTTACGTCACGTTTCTGCAGAACTTCCTACATGTTTTTCTATCTTCTGTGTTGCTCAGTAACTATAACGCGGTGGACACGGCGTCAGCGGTCGCCATCGCCCTCATGACCTTCGGCACCATGTATCCCATGAGCGTCTACAGCGGCAAGGTGCTGCTGCAGGTGAGACTGATGAGCTTCAGGTCCTGATGATGATGATGATGATGATAAACGAGCAGGTGGAGTGATTATTATTCTGTCGTGTCTCGTTCACAGACGACGCCGTCGCACGTCATCGGACAGCTGGACAAACTGCTCAGAGAGGTAAAAACAGACGTGACATCCGGAGATGATTTCATGTTTGATTGAACTTCACTGTGTGTTCTGATCCACTCGTGTATTTAAAGCTTCTCTGTGCTGTGATCAATCTCCTCTTGAGGTCTGTTTATTTAAAACCATCATAACTGGTCATTAAAACTCACTTCTGATATGAATGATGTCAGAAAAGTTGGAAATTACTTTATCTTCAACCAGCTGGTGAAGTTTATCACTCTGATTGGTTAATTTGTTCCTCTTTCTTCGTCCAATCAGGTGTCGACTCTTGACGGTGTGCTGGAGGTTCGCAATGAGCACTTCTGGACCGTCGGCTTCGGATCTCTGGTACGTTTCTCAGCCAGACAGAACTTTGTGTTGTGCGTTCCTCAAAGACACTCAACACTTTACATGACCACAGTGAGCCTCCGTTATCTAAAGGTGACGGTATGAAACGAGCCACCTGTTTGATTCACGTCGATTGTGGATTCAAATTAATCCTCTGTGGAACAGAGAAGAAGCTATTTTCAGTCTTTAGCTCCAGTAAACTGTCGCTGGTGTCTTTAACCTGCTGAAATACAACAAGAGACACAAGATGAGTTGAAGGTAGATCGTCCAGGTGCTTCACTTCCCTGCAGCCGACTTCCTTTTTGAAATCGATTTCTGACATTTATGAACAGATTCTGACTCGTTGGAGGTAAGTGAATTATTTTTTTTTTACCTGCTCTTGAAGATAAAGAGTGAAAGTTTATCTGCACACTGAGGAGACTCTTAACACACTCGTGTACGAGCTTCATCCATCAAACAGCTGAGCACAAGATCTCCTCACATCAACGCTCGCGTCGCAAAAACAGTTCTACGGTCCGACGAAAGCAGCCGAGCTGCCCAGAAATGATCCGGTCGTCATCCACAGCCGTCACACACAACACGGTGTTAACTGTGAATGATACCTGTGAGTGAAACGACCACGGAGACGACGGATCGGCTGCTTTCTTCTTCTTGTCTCTGACCTGAAGTGACGTTCAGGATGATGATGACAAGACGACACATCACGCACGATAAGAGTTTCATAAATCGTGTTTTCAGGGGAGCTCATATCTTATTAAGAAGCAGCCCTGTGGCTCCTCGCATCGTTTGCGTCCTGGATGAGGTAATAATCAGAAATTCAGGCACAAGATTCACATTTTAATTAGCGAGTTGACATCACAGAGCAGCAGGTCTGAGCCTCCGTCTCACCTGCCTCAGAGTTATCTCACGTGATCACCATCTCCTCTCTCCTTAATTCCTCCAGTTAGTTAGTTAGTTAGTTAGTTTGTTTGCTTCGTCTCAGTATTCGTTTCTCTCTCCTTCCTCGCTCGCTCTCATTCGTCGGTTTGCAGCGACGATCTGCAGGGATTTGTTCACCCAGACGAGAAGAAGGAACAACTCATTCATGCGGAGATATTCTCTCTCTCTCTCTCTCTTTCCTTACCCATTTTTTTTTTTGGAGGGGATGCTGTTGTTGTCGCCGTCGTCATCGTCTGTGTTTCACGTTGTTGTAGCGACGACAAACAAGCCCAGCTGGCCTCCAGGGCGGCTGAGGTCCTCCGACACGGACACACAAACACAAACAGAGACGCGCCAACATCTATCTGCTCTTTCTGCTGTCAGAGACGAACACAAACTATTAATTACAGCTAATTTAACAGGAGTTTTGTCGGCCCTGAAGTTTAATCACTGCGGCATCGTCTGGGAGACACGAAACGTTTGTCAGGTTAAGTTTAGAGCTCGTTTGGTTTTTGTTCTGTACGATTTACTTTTTGGCAGCTTTTTCTTGTAATTGTAGAAAAATCCCTCAGGTGCAGACTTACAACACCAATAAACCCCGAGAACATACACACACGTTTTTTAAGCAGCTTTCGTGATTAATTGTCAGCCACAGTAATGTAAGTTAAAGTAAATCAAACAATTATTGTAATCCTGTTTAAAGCCGGAGGAAAGGATGTCGTGAGTGTTTAATGATGAAGCTCAGAGAAGATGTTTCACTAAAGAGACTAAAGAATACAGACGTCAACGTGCAGGTACATGTTGAGAGTGAACATGCTTCATTTTTCATAATAAAAGTCCCGTCTTATTTTGTAATGTGGAAGTTTCAGGAAATTTAACTTAAATTTAAGCTCGCTAGCAAACTTTCTCCTCACAGCTTCAGAACAGCCTCGTTACTTTAGTGTGATGCATCTGAGGTGAATTCTGGATTCTTGTTATTTCCCAACATCAGCAGACTGATGTGGACCTGATGTGAGCTTCAGTTAGCTTTGACCACACACAGAGGGAGACTTTTCACGTGTTTCCACCTGAACTCACACTTTATTATATTAATGATTACTGAGCAGGTGAAAGTTGATGGTTTCTCTCCTCTTTTACATTGACTAAGCTGTGACAGCAGGCAGATTTCCATCATATCACGTCTTGATCTACTGGTTTTTGAACTCCGATTTGAATTAGATTAAAGAGATTGAATCAGTATCTCAAGCTCTCAGAGAAACTGTTCATTTAAGATCATTTTTCTCGATGTCTTCAGCTCCTGTTGTTTTAATGTGCTTAACTTTTATTCACCTTAAGGACAAAAAGAGAAAACAGGGTTTTATCCTTCAACATAATTCTGAGCTTGTCTTCAGTTGGATAATAACATTTAAACATCCAGGACACGTAAACTCGAACACGTTCTCCTTTTAACTTTAAAACCCGCCGATGTTTCTACCTCATCGCTTTACGTAACAGAATGAGCCCGTCTGTGCGGTCGGGTCCAAATTTAGCACATGAATATTTCACATGGTTTTAGAATCATGATTGTTTATTATCTGCAGGAGCGGATGTGATTTATTGGACGTGTTTATGAAACAGTGATTTGGTGGAATGACGTGGCGACTGTGTCCTCTCATGCAAATTAATCCCTGTGTGTGTGTGTGTGTGTGTGTGTGTGTGTGTGTGTGTGTGTGCTGCCTCCCGCTGCCTGCAGGTGGAGCAGCGTTCTGTGTTTACATCCGTTTATTGCTGTTGTTATTTGTGTTATCGATGCGGCTGCTGCTGTCGCTGATGTAGCTGCAGTTACACAACTGTTGGTTGTTGGCCCACCGCTAACAGAGCAGCTGTCCAAACTGATTTGACCCCTCTGACTGCACTCGTGCCCCACGGGGGGTGTATGTGTGTGTGTGTGTGTGTGTCTGTGTGTCTGCCTTTATGTGTGAGTGTGTGTGCTCGTCTGTGTGTGTGTTCCCTGTCCTCTCGAGGTCTGAATATTCCCGTGAGGACGGTAAAATTAGCAAACAAGGACAAAACGAAGCTCAGTTCAGTGTTTAAGGTCAGATTGTGATGCGAGGCTGACTGTCGAGGTGAGGAAGACTCTGGTGAAGGTCGCTGAGCCATTTTAATAAACTGTCGGACGGATTTCTCTTTTGAAATGCGTTTGATAAAAGAGGCTGTGTTCACAATTTCAGCCCAGATTAGTTTTTGTTCTCGTGGATTTCAAGAAGTCTGAACAGCAAAAAGAAAGAACATTGAAAATGAAATCCAATTTGTGCAAATGGGATCCGAACAGCTGGAGGTGGTTTGAAATCAGATCTCTGCACATGCATCTCAGTCTGGACACTTCCGCCTCTCACAGGAATCAAGCAGATGAGCTGAAGCCAAACGGCTACGAGCAGAGCCGGAAGAAGACGACAACAAGTCTGTGGAGTCGCTCTGAAGTTCAACTCCGCTCCCGGATTTGAGTGGCGGTTTGTTTAGAGAGCGAGATGGTCGTTCACGCTTCCTCGCTGTAAAGCCACGTCACGTTCACCTGGTTCCCCAAAGGGCCTTTCTGGATTCTTTAACTGTTAGCACGTTGTGTTAGCACTGCTGTGTAGCATCGCTTCTGTGTCTTTGTCTTTGCTTCACTGCTGCTGTCACAGAAAGCTCAGCTGATATTGACATATATCAGCTCAGCAGAATATAGAAATCGATGTTGATCCTTTAAAAGTTTCAAGTATTAATTATTTCCCTCCTGCCCCGTCCCTGATATCTTCCTCACCCCCTCCTGCCCTCACCCCTCCACCCCCCTCTCCACCTTTTCAGGCCGGCTCCGCCCATGTTCGTATCCGTCGTGATGCCAACGAGCAGCTGGTTCTGGCTCACGTCACCAACCGTCTGCTGCCGCTCGTCTCCACGCTGACGGTCCAGATCTTTAAAGACGACTGGACGCGACCTCTCCTCTCCGGGACGCTCTCGTCCGCCTCCGTTCCCCCGATGAGTCCCGCTGAAGGTTACGCCCTCTCCTCCTCCTCGCTGCCTCCTCTTCCGATGTCATCAGGAGGAGAGCTGGACCCGCTGACCTCCACGCCCTCCAAACCCACCAGCCCTCCCCCGGAGTTTGCCTTCGACACGCCGGGGAGGAACGTGCAGCCGATGGTGCTCCCCGCCCCGGGACATCACGGCCACAGGCCCTACGGAAGCCTGGGACTCGCCTATGGAGCGTCTCCCTACACAGGGATGCTGAATCATGGGCTGCCGCGGCCCGGCGGGGGGCTGGGACTGGGCGTGCAGGGTCTGGGTGCAGGGTACGGACTGGGTGTGCCTTCCTCTCAGAGCTACAGGACTGCCTACGGAGGGGTGCCGTTTGGAACCAGCAACCCTCTGGCTTCACAGTCGCAGTACAGACAATACCGACCCTGATTGTACCGAACTGGAACTCTTACGATACTTTGATCCACAGTGGAGGTCCAGTCTCTGCTCGGCTCAGATATTTAACCACTGAGCAGATTTATTGGACGTGTGACCACAAGATGGAAACTTTAGAGAGTGAAGATGATTCTTTGGAGGTTTGCTGTAAAGTTTTGAGTCTGATGGTAGAAAAGAGATGGTTTGTATTTATACAGGGACCAACAGGGTCGGGTTCTGTATGTTTGGGACTCTTGTTAAAAGTTTTTTTTTTTTTTTTCTTTTTGTATGAGAGAAAAAACATCATCAAACATTCCTGATGAGAGGAAATTAATTCTTGAGTGAAATTAATTTCCAGCGTTACATTTTTTGATCTTCAGGCATTTAAAGGAAACTAAAGAAAAAGAGGTGATGTTAATGTTCCGGACCAAACTGAGGGAGAAGATTCAGAGAAGAAGAAATTTATACTGTAGAGATTTAATCATCAGGAAAGATGTTGTTGCCTTAAAGTGTTTTACAGCCGCACGACCTGCAAACATAAAACTATTGTATTTAAAACCAAAACTTGTTTTCATTTGTAAGTTAAAATCAGCTCCTCCGCCGTTGTGTTTTCACTTGATTGTACGTTATGAATTAAACTACATTTCTTCAGTCAACGAACATCAAGTCCTGCACCGTCGCAACACCAACAACAGAAAAGCAGCAACGCAGATTTGCGACACATTCAAATGAAACTTAGCGCAGACAGGCAGGAATCAGCAGGTTCATCGGGTCCGTAACGATGTATTAAAACACTAAAGTTGAAAACAAGTTCACCAGTCGAGGCGGCAGGAGACCGGCAGCTTCCATGATTTTATCAAAGCAGTCGAAGAGGAAACAAGCAGACAGAACGTCCAACATTTCCAGCAGTCTCTCGTTATCTTATTTTGACCATTTTATGTCATTTAAAACACGACGATGACAACCGTGACGACTGTTTCGCACGACATGCCAGGTTGTTGCCTTTATTCTCTTTGTGAAAACTTAAAAAAATTGACCTCTTTTTGCATCGTGATTGTGAAGAAATGTTAGAAAACAATAAATTTGTGAACATGGAGACAAACAGTTGTGATTTCCACGAAGAGGACCATCGACTGGTAGAGAATATCTGACTGGGACGTTGGTGGTTTTTAGTTTTATTTGTGTTTTAATCTGAGACTGTCGTTAAATCACCTTTATGCATTTCACAGGTTTCTGGTGCCTTCCTCAGATTTAAAGAATCTTGACATAAAAATATCAAATTGTTACAGAAGAGCCGAGAAATTAAACTTCAGTAACTTTGGAAAACAAACACATTTAATTGAACATGTTCCCTGTATGTTCATCTGAAAAGAACAACCAGGACTTATATTAAAAACATGAGATGAAAGTTTGTGTCCAGCTTCTTTCTCATCATCTCTCCTTCTGTTGAGTCTAAGAAATGTATTCTTCAGCTAAAGAAATGTTCTGGTTTTGTGTGCTGTGTTGGTTTATTTCATGTCACCAGACTCCCTTTACAAATAACCGGATTTTAAGAGTTGTCGAGGGTGTTGAGGAACTTAACAAACTTTGTGAAACAGCTGCAACAAATTGTAAATCATTGGTGCCTTCTTGTAAATTCAGCCTTAAATGAAATACATGAAGCCAACTATTAAGCACAGCATCACCAGACTCCATTAACAAATGTGGTGATTTTAAGTGTTGTTGAGTTAAAACAAACTTGATAACGTAGTGAAACTGTGTCTCTGACAGATTCTAACTCATTGTGTCCTTGTTGTAAATTCAGCATTAAATAAGAAGCTGAAGTTGTTTCTCTCCTTGTAAAAAGCGTCAGTTTGTGGCAGCATGTCTGTACCATGTCACGTTACAAAGACACTAAACAGGAACAATATAGGCGACTTCTTTGTCCCCGTGGAGAAAGTCCCCAGACTCCCTCAACAAATGTGTCAGTTTAGTGAGTTGTTGAGTTGGAGACACTTTATAAACTCTGTGAAACTCTGTCTCTGACTCATTCTGCATTATCTGTCAGAACAAGAGCTGAAGGATAATTCTCATTTCATACATTATAACTGATTAAACAAACGATGGGGAAGCTGCGTCGCACGTCGTCTCGTTTGGACTCTCTTTGCGATCCTCACAGCCCGACGTTGTTCCTCCTCCTGCGTTCTCACTCAGCCACACGCTGCCCTGCTTGCATAATAATGTATGACACACTTTAGCAACTTTGCGGCGTCTGGTCATTATTTTGTCCCCTGCAATCATGTTATTTTGTTGGCCCGCAGTTCGCCGCCCTCGCATCCTCATCAGCCCAGAAAATATTCAAATGAATGAGCGGCGCTTCGGGCCGCCGCGTGAGGCTGAGGTGAGGAGACAGCTTCGAGTCCGGCAGAGTCGCAACGTGTTAGGAGGCCAACAGACTCCTGACCCCGTTACTGAAGAACCCGCCTGGTCTCCAAAAACCACTAATAGGCCCAAGTTCCCCTTTATTTCCAGACCAGTACTCATTGATCACTGGGTCTGTTTAAAGTCTAACGAGTGGAAGAAGATCAGGCACATTTTCCCACTGAGAGAAAGCGGTTTCCCAGGAGTTTAGTCAGTTAACGAGGTGGACGTTCACGGGCTCGGGTCCAAACTGTGATAAAGATGAGGCGACTGTGGACGAGCCAAACATGAAGCCCGGTTAGAAAGAACCTGAACCTTTGCAGGAGGAACTGTGGAACAGCATGTTTTCTCTCTGCATGTGAGACGTTCAAGTGTCTTACTGATTGACTGACTGCAGTCTTCAACCTGACAACTCACCCATGAGCAAACAGCTCCATTAAAAGATGGTTCTGTTTTGGTTCAGAAGAATTAGAGTTAATTTCCATTTCAGTCATTTCAGTTTCCATCTCCATTGCTTTTTAAGATGCATGTCAGGCCCCACTTAATTTTCTGACTCTTAATTATATTTAATTGGTTGATGTTTTACTAATTCATGGAGTTTTTATTTTATGGTTAAGTGTCGTTACAACTGTATGTCTGTTTGTGTGAAGCACTTGGTTTTGCTCTTTAAGTGCTGCAGTGTATATATGAAATACAACTTGAAGCTTGAGCTCTGACCTGAATTCCATCCAGAACATTGACTGTGAGCCGGACCTGATGACAATCATCCTCTGAGCGAGGCGACACATCATCATCTGCTGCTTCCAATCAAAATTGTTCTGCTCTTTGCGTTGATAGTTGCTGCTGGGATCTGATCCCGTCTTTTGCTGATTGGAGTCGATGAGCCTTCAGCCTCACAGATGGTTCCTCAGACTGGACTTCCTGGATTGTATTTTTGTCTCACTGGTACCTGATGAACCAGAACAGCTTCTGTCTTTGGTCTGATGCTCCTTGTTCTGCTGCTGAACAGGTTCAGATCTCAGCCGAGCAGCGGTTGTTACTGCAGCATGTTAAGTCTCGTTTATGTCGCGTTTCTAACGACGATCATAAAGTCGTCTTTCAGTTGTTCACTGAAGATGTTTTGTGATCTTGACAGCCTCGCGAAGCTGCTGACAGATTTCCTGTCTCGTTAAATGTTGACGACACCTTCTTAAATGAATCTAATCTATAAACTGTTAATGTGCATCTCCACACACACACACTCATCTCCCACCGTCCGTCCTGAAACCTGTTTAAGTGCCTCGTCTGAAGAATTTCATTTCCTCTGCAGAAGAGGATAATCCCTCCTCTGTTTTTGTTCGCTGGCTTTTGGAAGAGATTTTGACCAAACAATCAAAGAAGTACTTTGGCCTCGGAGCTTAGCAGGGCTTCTGCTCCCTGAGCGTTGGATGTGCTCAACGGCCCTAAGCCTCTAAAAAGGTCCCCTGGCATTTTAAAGTTCAGAGCCACGGCGTTTGTATTAGTGTTGACTTCACATGCTTGTTACAAAACAAATGGGGTAGAGCCTTTGTAATCTGTGCAGAAAATCCCCCGGAAAATGAACGAGATCTGTGCTGCGTCTCGGCTTTCTGGGTCAGCTCGACACACATGGTTCATACCGCCGAGGTCGCCGACGACCGCGTGTTCATGCTGCTGCAAACGGCTCGGGTCCAAACACCAGAGGAGGGCCGCTCAGATTAAAGGAAGGTTCAGTTGAGTTTTGGTAAATACTGAACACTTTTTTTGCTCAGCTTTTGTTCTGTTCATTCTGCTGTAACTGACTGAAACAAGTCTTTTGGGTCAAACTGCAGTAACGCAGACTAACCTCCCAAATCCACCGCAGAGGTAATGTTCTGTGTTGAATCTGCTGTTCCTTCGACAGTTCACTCAGTCCTTATCTCCCCCCTCCTGAGGATATAAAGTCAGGTGAAGTGTCCTAGTCCACAGAACAGTTCTGGAGCTTCACAGTAAAACAGAACTGCAGCATTTTGCTAAACAGCTGAAGCAGCTGGAGACTTGATTTAAGACAGAGAAGCCTCTCGGGAGTGAAGCCGCTCGGGAGTGAAGCTTCTTGGGAGTGAAGCCGCTCAGGAGTGAAGCTTCTCGGGAGTGAAGCCGCACAGGAGTGAAGCTTCTTGGGAGTGAAGCTTCTTGGGAGTGAAGCCGCTCGGGAGTGAAGCTTCTTGGGAGTGAAGCCGCTCAGGAGTGAAGCTTCTTGGGAGTGAAGCCGCTCGGGAGTGAAGCTTCTTGGGAGTGAAGCCTCTTGGGAGTGAAGCCGCTCGGGAGTGAAGCCGCTCGGGAGTGAAGCTTCTCGGGAGTGAAGCCGCTCGGGAGTGAAGCTTCTTGGGAGTGAAGTCGCTCGGGAGTGAAGCCGCTCGGGAGTGAAGCTTCTTGGGAGTGAAGCCGCTCGGGAGTGAAGCCGCTCGGGAGTGAAGCCGCTCAGGAGTGAAGCTTCTCTGTCGTCTGCTGTTACGGCAGCAGAACTTCTGTATCTGTTGTCAGACTGCAGCAGGTTGAACAGTCTGTGGCTGTTGTCTGAGTATCCACTGACCTTCTGGCTGGTTCCAGAGCCTTCCTGTCCCGGGCCGTGATGGACCAGTTCAGTTTGTGTTGTTTGCATAATCTGGCTCCTCAGTTTATCCTCTGTGATTCACAGGAACCTGAAACTGTTCAACTGCTGATGTAGACAGGTGTGTGTATGAGTCTTTGCTTTCGTCTTTCTAAGATCAACAATCAGCTGCTTGGTTTTGCTGATGCTGAGCAGCAGATTGTTCTCTGTGCACCAATATGAACTCTCATCATTTAACGTTATGTGGAGGAGGTGCGACTGCCAATCCGAACTCTCTGGAGTCTGCTTGTGAGGAAGTCCAATGTCCATTCCCAGAAAACTCAACATTTAAGTAAATGCAACCTCTCAGAGAAAAACGCTTTGTAAAGTGTTGTGATTTGACCCTCAGGGCCACCATAAGACACTGTAAGTTGAAATCTATGAGAAGAAATAAATGTGAAAAAAGAACAAACATCTTCAAACAACAGATTTTAGAAAACGGCTTTGTGTTAATGTGGCTGCAGCTCCGTCCTGGCAGCAGTGTCAGTGAGGTCATAGTATTAATGATGTCAGAGGGTGGAGGAGGTCACACCGTCTGCTAACTGGGGTAGAACAAATGGGGGCGGGGCCTGTGACATCACCTGGATCGTCCTATAGTCTCACAGAGGTGTATGTCATTTATGTTTTTACTGCATCAGCATCCGCAGGATGCAGCAGCGTTAAACAGAACGAGGCCACTATGTTAATCTGTGTGTGTGTGTGTGTGTGTGTGTGTGTGTGTGTGTGTGTGTTGTGTAACGTTGGCAGTGAACACTGTGTTCAGACCGGCGGGATCACTGCATCTGTTTACAGCGACCTGCAGATTAAATCAGACCTCACACTTCAAATAGAGACTAATCCAGCACACACAGACACACACACACACACACACACACACACACTCAGCGTCCTGCAGGAACATTAAAGTCGGCGCTCTAATCCAGCGAGTTCAAATAGAAACACTAAGTTTGAGAATTTGAGTTGTAATCATGGAGTGTGTGTGTGTCCAACATTGACCAAACACACACACACACACACACACACACACACACACACTCTCACACACATCCATACCATCTCTTTATGTAGCTTCCTGTTGACGCACACACTCTCGTCACTTCTGCTCTGTCTGGATTCATGCAGCCTGTTTAAAATCTTGATTTTAAGTCCAGCTGGATGTAAATCCAAAAGATCCAAAATCAAAACAGCGATCTCCATCCAGATGTTCTGCAAGCTTTAATCAAATATTCAGAGAATCGAGAAAGAAAAACTGAATTCACGCTCATTTTCATTTGTGACACAAGTGTCCTGGTTCCACCTCTGTAGAATATCCCGTAGAACTGTCGATGAAGAGGAAACTGAAGAAGACACGAGATCACTCTCTGACTCTCTTTACAGACCACCAGATGAAACGCAGCATTACCTTCCAATCAAATATATATTTATTTAGAACATTGTTGGAACATTTGGGATAATGTGAGAACACAACTCTACAACACAGAACAAAGATCGAGTCGTTTTTCATTGCAGAAATGTTTTATATGTTCAGCGGAGCATGAAAACATACATGAGAAAGTGACATTTTTTTGTTTTATTGCATTTCCAAACATGGAGATATTGTCTCATTTGTTGAGTTGTCAGCTGTAATCCACAACCCATCTTCTGTTTATTAAAGCTGTAACTTGTAACTCTTCTACAAAAGACGTTATAGGATGCTGAGACGTCTCAGACGGGCCGCAGTGTCTCTGCTGCAGCGGCAGGGCGGCGCCGTCGAGCCGGGCTTGAGCTCGGCTCAGTTTGATGCTGATGCTGTTTGACGCGTCGCCGCCTCCTCGCTCAGCCGCAGTCAAACACAGAGTGCTTCACTCCCATTAACAATGCATACTGTGTGTGTGTGTGTGTGTGTGTGTGTGTGTGTGTGTGTGTGGACTCTGGTATTTTATCCAACAGTAATTTCCTTCGATAATTTCGACTCTTTTGTTGATATTTTCTTGTTTAAATGAAGCAGAAATGTAATTTACAATGAATGAATTTAATGTAAAGTGATTTATAGATGCAACATATTGTTATTATTATCATTATCATTATTATTAATATTATTCACCGGACTAGTTTTACGGCTGCGACTACAGTTTTAATTACACACATTTTGGAGGTTTTCCAACATAATGTAGCACAAGACGACATGTTAGAACGGATCAGAACAAATCTGGACTCATGACCTCAGTCAGATAAACTACAATGATTAATTTAAGGAGAATTATGACAAAACGTAAATTAAATGACACATTTCCATTAAATTGAAGTCTGAATATTTTCATTTCATTTCATTTCTTTCTTAATTAACATTAAAAACATAATCGTGTGACAAAAATATAAATATGACACATTTTTTCCCCGATACGTCTCAGAAATAAAAGATAAAGACTTGTATGATTCATCAGCGAGCTCTGAAGCCAGCGAGCTAACGTTAGCAAACAGATCAACCTGTCTAATGTTAGCCTGAAGCGACTAGCAGGCGTGGCTAACTGTACTGCGGCGGCATTAGCAGGGTGGTTTCAGTATGTTTGTATTCTTCCTCTTAATCTGTCGCCACACTTTATTATCGTGTTGTTTTCATTTTGCAACAATTATAAAATCAGGTCGAAAGCTGACGTGTTCGTCCCATCTCATCAAGGATCGACTTTTAGCTCATCGTAGTTTTCCTTAATGAAATGAACACTGGACAGACATCTTGTATAAACACCAGACAAAATACTCAAAATGTCTTCTGTGATGAAAACACACAGACTCACAGTATGCAAACATTACCATCATTAAACCTCCCTCGTCGCTACTCAACAGTAAATGTTTGACATTAATTTGAGCCATTCGTCAGATTCCTTGCTGTGTTGTTGTGATTGTCTCACGCGACAGCGGCACCACAGAAGAAGAAAAAAAACAGAAACATTTCATTTTGGCCTTGAGCAGAAAACGTCACAGGAAACAGCCTCTTTAAAAAACAGAGTGGAAGTCGATAATATCTTTTGTTCCCAAAGTGATTCAGCTGCAAATGGTCTGTGTGTGTGTGTGTGTGTGTGTGTGTGTGTGTGTGTGTGTGTGTGCTGTCATACATGTCTGCAGCAGTAGGTGTGTATCGATGGTGAAGGACGGCGGGTGGACAGACAGACAGACAGATGGGTCGGTTTGGTTTGTTTAGCAGAAACACTCAGAGGGCAGCGGGGTGAGCTGTGTTTCCATACAACAGCAAACTGCCACAGGGCGGAGAGGGGGATGGTGTGTGTGTGTGTGTGTGTGTGTGTGTATGTATGTGAGAGACTGTGTGTGTGTGTGTGTGTATATGTGAGAGACTGTGTGTGTGTGTGTGTGTGTGTGTGTGTGTGTGTGTATATGTGAGAGACTGTGTGTGTGTGAGTAAGGCGATGCAGAGGAGTAAAGCGGGTAAACAAGGCCCAGAGGTCAGTAAAGCGAACATGTGACCTGGATATTTGTTGGTTTTGAAGGTCGGTCGGCTGTTTTGGGGAAAAAGGAGGCAGGATGACGACACGTACGGAACAACTGGACCAAACAGAACCGAACCGACTGCCCTTCTTTGATAACGTCCTTGTGATAAATGATAGTTAACAGTGTAGATTCAATATCAACACACGTGTTTCTTGTTTAGAAGCACTTGAATCTTGCTATTAGACATTAAAGAATGTTAATGAAAAGTATTATTGGTTTTTACAGTTGTTTGCAATCAAGGGCACATTAACTGAGTTTAACTTAATTACCTGATACGTTATTTTACACCTTTACTGAGTCTTTTTTTGGCTGCCTGATTAACATTTCGAGCCGTCTGGATGTGTCACAAATCACATGACGTAACTCGCCACAAAAGAATCTTTCCTCCGGCTTCCTCCTGCGGTCCAAAGACAAGAGCGTGAGGCTGATGGTTGTTTGTCCGAGCGGCCGGTGATGTGATGATCCGGTGACTCGTCCAGGGTTTAATCCTCCCTGCAGAGGACGACAGGCGACGGATGAACCGAGCAGCTGTTTTACATAAACGTTACTAAACTGACCGCTTGTCAGCATTAATAACATTTAAAGCTTAGTGTGTATAAGTGTAATTAGACGTTACGTATAACTTGTAAGTTTGGTGCTGAAGGTAAAGCGCCTCAGCTGAAGACGACGAGCTTCTGTCAGCGTCTCCTGAGGATGTGCGACCTGACGGTGGCCCGTGAGGCTCAGTGTGACGAGACACCGGCTTCTGTTCGCACTGCAGCAACATCAAATGCAAAGTCAGAACAGTGGATCGCTTTTCAAAGCTGTCTGCCTACATTACCCACAGTGCATCTCAGCCACTATCAGATGTGTGCAGCTTCCTCTGCAGCCACAACACGTCTCACAGTTGTTTTTACATGGAGGTTCAGTCGACATGCAGGTCTGAGATCAGCCAGGAGAGAGAAATGTTCACCCCCAGAGTGCCTCTTATACCTTCAACTGCCCCCCACCCGACACACACACACATACACACACGCACACACACACAGTCCAACACACTCCTCCTACATGAGACTGCTCATAGACACTTATCGCCACCCTTGACTAACCCCATTGGCTGCTCTGCTCAGTGTGTGTGTGTGTGTGTGTGTGTGTGTGTGTGTGTTTGACGATCATGCGGGCCGACAGCCGGGTCTCCGGGTCAGTCTCTGGGACGTCTCAGGGCCCCCGTCAGGCCTGACCGCCCGCCAAACTGTCTCCCTCACGGGGCGGCGACAGTGCCTCCCCTCTGTACCCTACACACACACACACACACACACACACACGTACTGTACATGATGTTTTATATCCACACTTTCATATGTGAAACTTATCAGTTTTTAAGTTCACACACTTGAACTCATCTTTTTATACGACATGATCCTTTACGTGTGTGTGTGTGTGTGTGTGTGTGTATATTGTGTGTTTTTTGACAGTGTATTTTATTTATATGTATGTTTTCACTGTCTGTATGTTGAACTATAATTTTCCACGATCACTATTTTAGTTTTCAGAGTTTTTTTTTTCCTTATTTGTAATTTTGTAAAAAATTACAAATCAGGAAAAACAAATTACAAATTACAAAAACAATCTGAACTTTATTGAATTTTTGTATCAACAGACTGATCAACATATATTTATTTTGTATTTTTCAGATGTTCTTTTGAATTTTTATCACTCGGCTTGTGTAAAATTAATTATCCTAAAATATTGTTCAGTATTGTTCATGATCATGTTTCTGTTGAACGCAGTGAACTTCACAGACTGAAAACTGAAACTTAAATTCATCTTTAATAACAGTTAATTTACAAAAAGAACAGCAGCCTCATTAATGTTGTATCGCCTTTATCATTTTATTCTTGGATCCAGTTTTTGAGGCCGATTGTGACATTTTGTTTTACACTCGTTTACTTTCAAATTTGACAATAATATTGATTATTAATGCTCAATATGTTGTTTTTCTGCACAATAATTCAGTTCCTGGCAGCACGAAGGAAGTTTTGTATTTTGTCTGAATTGTATTTTTGGTCATTCAGAGCCACTGTACATGATTAACGTAACAGTTCTCCTTAACTTTACATGTAAAACTTGAATATAAACATTGATTTAATTTGGTTTATACACATGATAGAAGAACTTTGTATTAAATGTTAAATTTTGAACTTTAATATTTAATCCAGACACTTTAATTTCAGTAAAGGGAGAAAAAGTTTACAACCATTTCCAGCTTCTTTCTTTCATCAGCTGGTCAGACGTTTCTCACGGAGGTCGGAAAACTGGAATATGAAATCAATAAAACGGATCAAATCACAAGAACAAATCCACAGAGATGATTTCAGACTCTTTCTTGCTCCCCGGATGATGACCCGCCAGCGCCGGCCTCTGGTGTTGGTGGTTCTGTTCGACACTGTGGATCGATCACATCTGTTAGAATCAAACCTTTCAGAACTGTTTTCCGCAAAGGAGCAGAAACTTGGCCGACACAGATCCACAGTCATTAAGACATTCCTGTCGGAGCTGCAGCTCTCGGTGGCCTCTCTGTTGTGTGTGTGAGTGTGTGTGTGTGTGTGTGTGTGTCAGGGCAGGGTGTCTGTGTTTCCTCGTTGTGCGTCTTCAGTCCGTTGTGTCGGCGCAGCAGCTGCACGCTGGAGAAAGTTGAACGTTTGGCCCTGAATCGCCTGACGGACCGACCCGCCACCTGTCTCACTCTGATTGGCTGCCTGACAGGAAGCAGAATGTGCGGTAAGACATGCGCTCAGTTCTGTTTAAAACTGTTCCCACCACCTCCTGTAGCAGTGGTTGAAATCTCGCCGTGTGACTCTTTAAGACACTCGTACGTCATCAGTGGTCGTCGCTCACAACCAGATATTAGCATTAGCATTAGCATTGACACTAACGACTTCACTCCATCACCTGGACACTAGCGGTGACTTGTTGTTGAAGCTAATTGTAGTTAGCATCGCTCTGCTGCCTTTTGTAGGATTTTTTTTGGTGAATTTTAGATTATTACATGAATGTATCTGACGGTTCTGATCCGTCCAGGTTCTGTTGGTCCAGATAATCTCCACAGATGAACTCCACTCTGTGATGTGTGAGGCTACATTAACTGTGTAGCAGTAAGAAGCTAATGTTAGGCTACAAACAGACGACATCACGGTCACATGACTGAAACGTCTCCACCACTAAGAGTCTTACTGCACAATTACTATCCAGGTTTTCTATAAACTGATCAGTGTCCAAGTTGTAAAGTCAGAGTTAGAACAGTGTGGAACTAAAGTGGCCTGTAAAGACGGACGAGTGAGTAGATGAGTCTCCGTGTTGCTGTGATGTCAGGAGGTGGAGTTACGTGTGAATAAGCCAGTGACGACTGCTCGAGACTGTGTTTCAACATTTGTAAGTGTGAATCTACTGGACGTGTTTGTGAAACGTTTTTAATCCTGACCAAGAGGTGTTTGTGTCTAAACCGAACCAGATCATAAACACCAGACATTTATCATGACTGACCAATAAGAGGAGTCCGTCTGATGACATCATTCAGTTCGCTGCCCAGTGAACTGCTGTTTGAGTCATCTGGTGAATATTCCAGTTGTTTCATATCGTGGTTTATATAAATAAACCAAAATAATTCAGATTTCTCCGAAACTCAAAACATCAGAAAGGTGTGAAGGTGTGTGTGTGTGTGTGTGTGTGTGTGTGTGTGTGTGTGTGTGTGTGTGTGTGAGATGAACAGGAACAATCTCCATGTCAGTTTCAGTTCTCGACCACACGTGTTTCTCGGTCTCGTGGCTGAATAAAGACTCGACCTGAGCTGAGTCAGCAGTATTGTGTTACAGGTGGAGGTGAAACATGGAGAGAGAGGAGTGTAGAATCATGTCATCATTATTTCATCAAGACACACACACACACACACACACACACACACATACACACACGTATGTATACGTGAGCGTCTCTGGTTTGCAGGGTTGGACTGCTCTGGGCTTGGTTTGTCCCGCCTGGTCTTGGTCTTGTGTTGGTCTTGTGTTGGTCTTGTGTTGGTCTTGTGTTGGTCTTGGTCATGACTTGGTCCGATTGTCGGTCCAGCTCGGGGCTGTTCTCATCATCGGCATTATTATGTTGAATACTTTACATTTGACTTTCTAATTCCCAGGGATGCAGAATAATTCCCCCTCCAGCAGGATGTTCATAATATTCATCAGATTCCATTAATTCATTTATTCTTTCATTGTTTCTGGATCGACTCTGAGTGAAGTCACGCCGCAGAAACCAACAATGACAAAGATTTAACAAAGAAGGAGTTCAAACAACTGAGACATGTGACTCTGGAGGGAAGCAGTGTGGCTGTTATCTGCAGAGCTGCAAACATATTATATTATATATTTCCTTTATCAGTTATCCTGATAATCAATAATCACAGTGTCTCCTCAGATAATCAACTAATTCCTGTAAATCTGTCAGATGTAACACAACACAAACTCACAGATGTTCAAACTCCAGGAAACAAAACATTTTTACATTTCAGAAGCTCAATAATATTAATATTTCATCAATCACAGTTATTATCTTTGATTACATTTAAATAAATGTTTGTGTGTGTGTGTGTGTGTGTGTGTGTGTGTGTGTGTGCGTGTGTATTGTTCAGTGTGGGATCCATCAGAGGGCAGTAGAGTCTCTGCTGGTTTGTAACTGGGCACACAGGTTCACAGTGTGCTGGTCCAGCTCATGTTGATGATGATGATGATGATGATGATGATGATTATAATTATTATATTATTGTGATGAGGAAACATCACGATCAATAACAGCGTTCAGAAACTATGAAAGGAGCCGAACGGGTCGAAGAAAGCAGCAAAATCTGAGAGTTCAGTTTTGTTGGAACGGGATTACACACTCACACACACACACACACACACACACACACACACACACACACACACACACACACACACACACACACACACACACACACACACACACACACACACACACACACACACTCGTCCCAGTGGAGGTGTGAGTCTCCTCCTCAGAGTCGGACCTCTCGGTGACCCGGCTTCAGAGTTTCCTGGATTACACGTGTCCCGTCAGGATTACAGGACTCCAGTTTCAGAGTCATCACAGAAATTATAGATTTATATACGTTGATCGTCCCAGAATGCTTTGCTGCTTCTATCAGCTGATCTCTGTCAGCTCAGACGTGTTTGTGTTCAGTCGGGTCACTGTGTCGCAGTTTATTAATACTTTCATTACTGTAAGAACTGATATATTTAAAACTGTTAATAACTTATTATCAGTTAATAAATCAAAAGATGTTATATTATATTATTTTATATTATATTATTGCTGGGTGCCTTCAGAGGGACTTTTATCCTTTTTACTTTGATTTTATTTATAAAACGTGATCAGTTAATAAACTATCGATTGTTACAGGCAGGTGTTTGACTCCTACAAAATAATGATCTAAAAAAATGATGGGAATAAAAAATGAAAATACTGTAATTTAAAACAATGATAAATAAATAAATATAAATATAGAAATGCAATAAGAAATAACAGTATTAGTGATAATAAATCACTCTTATCAGTATTTGTATTGTTATTATTGATCAGTCAATACTTAAAGATAATAATAATGACACAATGATGTTTTGTGTTTAATAATAATAATTCATCTTTGTGCAGTTTGTGGACGAAATGTAAAATACAAAATAATCTTTTTCAGACTTTGAGCTGAATTTATTCTGCAGTATAAATATTTTACTCTTCATTCCTTTAGTAAATTTTGCTGATAAAACTTCTGTTCTTAAAGTGTTTTCATGACTTTTGAGTAAAAGATCTGAAATAATAAAAATTCCTCATCTTGTTTCTCAATAAAAAGTACAGAAATGTTCTTAAACTGCCTCCGGTCAGTGTTGATGATCATGTTTTCATTATTTTATTCTCTTTACATATTGGAGACACTTTAACAACTTTATATACTAATGAATATAAACTAAGATGAATGTATGAGCTGTGTTTCTGTATTTATAACGGGACTGAAGCAGAAATGTGATTTACAGACAATAACTTCAGGTTAGTGAGTCAGAAGTTCAGAGTTCGAACTGAGTGAAAGTATAAAGTCACAGATGATTAAAATAATAATAATAAGTGTACTGAAGTAAATAAACCTGAGAGTCAAATTATCTTTGATTCACAGAGAAAACACAACAAAGAGAAATAATCCAATTAAATTTCATGTAATTTAATTTTTTTTTTATGTAAAACCTTTTAAATTTACATGTCGACCACCTTCATTAAATAATCTGACCTGAATAACCTGAATAAATTAACTCTGAGCTTCTCTGAAACGCAAGAAGAGTTAAAAGTTTGTTCACAGCTCCACATCCAGGGGGCGCTGTGGACACACACACACACACACACACACACACACACACACAGTGTGTGTGTGTGTGTGTGTGTGTGTGTGTGTGTACAGAAACATTTTACAACCTCGACATTCAAAGTGATAAAAAAAACCCAACAAAGAGCAAAAAACAGAAACACAAACAGAAAATAAGATAAAATAAAAACTTGTGTGTTTAAATGTGTCTGAACATTAACACATGTTCAGGATTTTAAATTCACTATTTAAAGATAAAAATACAGACATGTTTGTGGTCACAGTGTTAATAAAATAAAACTAACACACAGTTTGTTGATTTTTTTACTAAAGGCCTCGAGTTTGAACCCTGAATTAAAGTCGTTTGTTGCAGTTCGTCTGCCGTTAAATCTGACGTATAAACTTTATTTTCACTCTTTATTATATTTACTTTTATTAATTTATGTCTGAGCACAAAGAAGAAGAAGAAAAATAAAAGACTGAATAAAAAGACATGAGCTCACAGATATTAAAGAGGAAACTGAATCTGCGGCTCGTGAATCTCAAATATTTTGACATTAGACATATTTTAATCTGGAGACATGGCGGTGCCCCGCCCCCTCCGTTTGATTGACAGGTGGTCTCCAGGAAGTGCACCTGAGGACTTATCTGACCTGACAGACGTTTATCCAGCAAACCACAGACGAGCGAGCGATCTGATTGGTCGAGCTCAGTTTTCCAGAAAAACAAGAAGCAGACTGGAACCAGGAAGTTCGAGCTGCGACTGCATCGAGCTGCGAACAGCTTCAAAACACGAGACAGTCGACGTTTAACTGACAAATATATGTGAAGCTGCGCAACATGTAAATGATTATGATGATGAGACAGTCGTCTTCATGTCAGTGATCATTTAGAACAACAAAATCATGATTATCTTTGATATAATATCTGATTTCTGCAGGAATCGAAGAAAAAAACAAATCTTTAGTCCAAAGAAAACAAAATATCATCAAAAAGTCTTTTTAAATGTTCCTGTTTCTGAAAACTGAAACATTTTCCTGAGTCAAAAAAACTGCTGATGGATTTTATAAATTTAAAGGCAACAAACATCTTTAGAGATAAAATATATATAAGATAAACAAATGTGTTTTATTGAAAGAAATAAAGTATTATAATAATGAGTTGTTAAGAATAATGTGAGCAGAGATCATTAAACAGCCCCGAGACGACGTTAAAGCAGAACTTAATTTAAAAAAAGGAGAAATGTGGACGAGTTACACTCGATCAGAGGTGAAGTTATAATATTTTATTTAATTTTTTAAAGGAGCAAGTCAAATATTTTTAAAGATTTCCAGACTTATTCAGTCGACGAGTGATTTCATGTTTGTCGACTGTATTTTAAAAATGTTTTATAATTGAAACATTTAACTGCATCATTTGCTTTGAATGTAATTTTTTTTAAAATGACAATTCATTTGGTTTTGTTATTTTTTATTTAAATTAACAATTACAATCACTTTTTCACTTTAAAATAATTTTTTTTTTGCTGCTGTTGTTGAGCAGAAAAGTAAAAAAAAAACACACACACACTAATGGAAATGCAGCAAAATATATTTTTCTTATAATTATTTTAAAAATATAAATAACATTTGTTAAATTAGATAATTAGATGAAAATTTTCAGGTTAGAGATTAAAATTAAAGTAGCACAAAATTTTCACAGTGACATTTAAAAATGATAAAATTTGTATGCATTTTATTTTTTAAAATTTCCCTGATGTGTCTTTAATTCACTTCTGTCCAACAGAAACCTTGATTTTTATATCTTGTGTGATTAAAATTTGGACATTACTGAATTTAAATTTGAAGACGTATATCTGTTTTGATATTTTGATAGTTTAGGCCTCATGGTGATGTCGAGCAACACGATCAGTCACAGTGTGATGATGGAAACAAATGTAATGTATAATATAAATATCAGTTTTCTTGCTGCTGCAGGTTTAAATAAGATTTAACTGTTATTTTAACATGAATTCAGACGTTTCAGGAGCAAATTAAAAAAGAAACGCTGCAATAAAATCAATAAAATGCCGTTCGAGTGTCGCTGAATGTCTAAAGATACTAAACGTGACCTCACGTTTCTCTGAGAAACGGTTACACCAGATCTTTTTGTGTTTTGCCATGTCACAGAAATCAGACCAGCTGTGATATTATTGCTTGTGAGAGCGACGCGCAGGGTCAAGCCTTCATGTGCGACACCAAAACAAAGATGGAGGAGATGCTGTGAACCTTAACGCAGCGTCACACCAGCTCGACGCTGAAGACAGAGAGCTTCTTTCAGCAGACACAATAAAGAAGACAACCGTCAAGCTAATTTCCTGCTCAGTGTTTCTGCACTGAAGGTTCGGTGCCATGCTATCACCTACCTCCTGCAGCGTTAACGCGCCGTCGACCTCAGCGGCCATTTTGTGTCCTTGAACTGTTTCTCCTTCACAGTTTTCTGCTCCAACTTCAAGCTTCAAACTTTGGCAGATTGGAAGCAGCTTTGTGTTTTCACCTCGACCTTCTCTGTCGTCTGCAGGCTACAGAGCCGACACCTGCCCAGAAACACACCCCGGGAGAGAGAGTGTGTGTGTGTGTGTGTGTGTGTGTGTGTGTGTGTGTGTGTGGGGGGGGGGGGGGGTTCATGCCTGTCCTCCCCTCTCACCCTGACAGCCTCCTTTTCTTTTTGTTCTCTTACATTTTTTTAACCCAACTGTTTCCAACAGCTTCCACCAACCCGATGACCTCTCTGTTTATGGTACAGCAGCGGCCATCTTGTTTGAGGAGGCTGTGTGTGTGTGTGTGTGTGTGTGTGTGTGTGTGTGTGTGTGTGTGTGTGTTCGGGGGTGTTTTGTGCAGAAGCGTCGTCTATTGTTTGAGTCAGTTCTGATTTGATTAACAGTCCGTTGGTGGTCAGAGCTTCACTGGTCATTAATGGCTGGTACGACTGGAAACTCTGGCACACAGCCATTAATGTGTGTGTGTGTGTGTGTGTGTGTGTGTGTGTGTGTGTGTGTGTGTGTGTAACTTAATTGCGTGTTTCTTTGTGTTTCTCTCTTTTAATCAGAGTCGATAGTTGAATGTAAGAATGTGTGTGTAGGTCTCTGGTGAGTGAACTTACACACTGGTGTGCAAGTGACTGCAGTGTGTGTGTGTGTGTGTGTGTGTGTGTGTGTGTGTGTGTGTGTGTGTGTGTCAGAGAGGCTCTCGGGGTGGCAGTGTTGGTGTGTAGCTCCAGAATGTGGACAGCTTTTGGCTGAATTGTCATGAAATTTTAGTTCCCAACCCGTTTTTGTTCAGTCTGATGAACTCAAATTGCCCTTCATCTTCATCTTCATCTTCATCTTCATCATCTTCATCATCTTCATCATCATCAACAGCTCTGTTCCAGACATGCTCCTTTGAATTAATTCAGACTAGATGTTATTCAACTTTAATTATATTATGCAGTATTTTCAGACAACAGTAAATGTAGAGTTTGGTTGGTCAACTTTGGGTTTTTTTACGACAGAAATGAAACAAACAAAATTAAAACTTTGCCGAATTAGCTGTTAGCACTTCCTGTTAGCAGCGAACCTGTAGATGTGCAGACGACTGTGACTGGATCACTGTGATCCTGAAGAAAAGCTAACATGAAGTTTCTAAGGCAAGTTCTGCACAAGTTCTTAGCAGTCACCTGACTTTCATCATCACTTCATACTTTTGTGTGAACTGCTCCTTTAATTTCAGAAGGTAGCTTCATTTTTAGACTCAGTTTTTTTTTTTATTTTCAACCAATCATTTCTTCAGCTGCTCTACAGTATCTCCACGTGGCTCAGCAGAACTTCCCCCTGGGGTCCAAATCAGCTCAGAAACACCCAAAACAGTTGTTCAGTTCAGAGGTGCCGAACTTTTTTCTCTTGGTCGACCAAACCTGGAACTTAATGTTGCTCCACAGGGCAAAAGCAAGTAGTTGTTGTGTTGCATTGATACGTTTCAGAATTGTTTCTCAGATCCAATTTGATTTCTCTCGTTGCTGCTCAGAGCTTCTGTCGATCTCAGATCCCCTTAATTGACTGACTTAATACCTTCTCTGCTCAGATTACAGGAAAAACTAATTACTAGAGATTCTCTTCAAGTTATTACGTCTTTTATTGACACGTGCTTTACACTGCCGACTTTAATGTATTCATTCATATTCCACCATTACTGTCAGCAACAAGTAATGTCTCACAAAGTTAGAGTGCTGTTGTTGTCATTCAGCAAAGATAAAAGCAATCAACATGATTTACCAAAAAGATAATAATTTGTGTTCCTACATGTTTAAAGAGACGTTCTTATGTGTGTTTGTTTTAACATCTGGGCAGAATTAAACCCAGTGGCGAGCCAGCTGAAGACCACGGGCGCCACTTTGGTCCGCCCTGATTTAGTCCATTAAACATGAAAACGTGCTGCTTTCAAACTGTTCAGAAAACTATGGAAGCCCAGAGAGCCAAAGTGAGAGTTTTTTTCAGGATAATCGCTCTAATATCCTTATTTTTTTGACATCTATATAAAGGATGATGATAACGTGGATGTTCAATGAATTTTACACGTGTTTGGATAGACTGTAGAGACACGCTAGCTGTTTCCCTCTGCTGCCAGTCTTTATGCTAAGCTACGCTAAAAACATCCAGACTGTTGAACAATATAATTACAATACAGTCGTATTGTGTAGTTAACAGTAGTGTTGTGTTGTTTATTGTGTTGTTAACAGTAGTATTGTGTTGTTTATTGTGTAGTTAACAGTAGTGTTGTGTTGTTTATTGTGTAGTTAACAGTAGTATTGTGTTGTTTATTGTGTAGTTAACAGTAGTATTGTGTTGTTTATTGTGTAGTTAACAGTAGTATTGTGTTGTTTATTGTGTTGTTAACAGTAGTATTGTGTTGTTAACAGTAGTATTGTCATACCCTCAGTAGTATGTGTAGTTATTTTTAGCGTTGTGTTGTCCAGTTGTTGGTTCGTCTGTTTCTCCCCTCGAGGACTCATCTGTTATTTCTTGGCCTACAATTCTTCTTCTGTTTAGATAAGACATGCTGTGTGTCATCACACCACTGTGTGTGTGTGTGTGTGTGTGTGTGTGTGTGTGTTTCCTCCCCTTGGGGCTATGGTTAAGAACGTGTGTGCATGTTTATGTTGTGTGTTTGTTTTTATGTGTGTGTCCGACAGACACACTCGTCCTGGATCTGAGGCATCTGTGTCGTGTCTCCGGCTGTTTCGTGTTCAGCATAACTCAGTTTTCAGACTTCCTGATGAACCTGAACGCAGCTTGTTGCTCTCGCAGAGATTCGGCAGCAGTAACGTTTGCAGGATGTTCAGCAGTGTTGTTAACTGCAGATTGAGTCGTACTTACGTTAGTAATAGAAGCATCTTCTGGACAAAGTCTGTGTTGGTGGTAACAAACTACAGAAGTAGCATGCGTCAGTAATATATTACTTAAAGCAGTAGTGGAATAAAAACATTTCATTTTTTTTGTGACATTATTACAGTTTCTAATGTTACTGCCTGACATTAAGACCCACCTGGTTGCTGGCAGCTTGTTTGAACTCGTTGAGAGATGTGAGATAAGATAGATGTTTTTAGTTTTGTCAATGTAAACACGCTACACTGAGCAACACGCTACACTGAGCATCACGTTACACTGAGCATCACGCTACACTGAGCCACATGCTACACTGAGCAACATGCTACACTGAGCATCACGTTACACTGAGCAACACGCTACACTGAGCATCACGTTACACTGAGCCACATGCTACACTGAGCCACATGCTACACTGAGCAACACTGAGCAACATGCTACACTGAGCATCACGCTACACTGAGCAACACGTTACACTGAGCATCATGCTACACTGAGCAACATGCTACACTGAGCAACACTGAGCAACATGTTACACTGAGCCGCATGTTACACTGAGCAACACGCTACACTGAGCATCACGTTACACTGAGCAACATGCTACACTGAGCAACACTGAGCATCACGTTACACTGAGCATCACGTTACACTGAGCATCACGCTACACTGAGCAACACGTTACACTGAGCATCACGCTACACTGAGCAACACGTTACACTGAGCATCATGCTACACTGAGCAACACGCTACACTGAGCATCACGTTACACTGAGCATCACGCTACACTGAGCAACACGTTACACTGAGCATCACGCTACACTGAGCAACACGTTACACTGAGCAACATGCTACACTGAGCAACATGCTACACTGAGCAACATGCTACACTGAGCAACACTGAGCAACATGTTACACTGAGCATCACGCTACACTGAGCATCACGTTACACTGAGCATCACGCTACACTGAGCTAAAAACAAAACAGAAGAAACCGTAAAATGTTTCACAGTCAACAGCGAGCAGGTTACTCTGAGGCTGCAGCAGTGAAGATCAGCCTCCTACATTAATACTTGTCTTTCAGCAGTTACAGTTACATTATAAAGGAGTACATCACTTTCAAATTATTAGTAACTAATAATACGTAATTCATTACATGTTGGGTGTAACACTGATAATCTGCTGCTTTCTTCTGTTCCCTGGCTGTTCTGGTGTGTTTGTACGCAGATGATATTCTGCTTTATTTAAGTAACACTTCTGAATCCTTCTCTAACCTTGAGAAACATATACACGTGGTAAACATGCATGGTATCAATTAAATGTACAGAAAGATGAAGCCGTCTACTGGAGGTGTCAAACAGTCAGAAGCATTATTTTAGCGCCCTGCATACATGCTAGTTTTGGTGTAAGAGATATCGTAGTAAGAGCTGCATTTGTTGTTTTCTCATTGTTTGCAGCAGTAGAGCATCAGTGGCAGTGATGCAGCTGTATTAATCCACATCTTTGTGCTAACGTCAGTCCTCTAGATAAAGACAGTATATTCACAGTAAAGAGGATTATAGGGGTTTAAAACATTTGGGATTTATAAAAGTTAGACGAGTCAGAAAAAGTGAATTTTTTCCCAAATGTAAACCTCAGACCTGATTCCCTCTGTGATCCATGTACTTTAATCAGCACATGGTGGAGAGGTCAGTGTAATGAAGCGCGTATCTCAGTCTGAGATGAATAATCAGTCGCATTTTTCTTCATAAATCTGCTCGTTAACTGTTCTCAGTCTGCGATCATGTGACCTGTCAGCAACTCCTCAGCCCACACTTACTTTAAATATGCTGATGATCCAGCATTAGTGGGTTTTTAGAGTCTAACACTGCGTCCCTGGTCCTGAAAGGGAGATACAGGGTTTTATTAAATGGTGCACAGATAATTTCCTTGTGGTTAATGTGAAGAAAACAAAAGAGATGGTCATAGATTTTAATAAAAGAGGGAATTATAGTTCCGCCCTAGTTGGTAGATCGGATCTCAACAAACTGACATTCGATGAACGTACATGAAATAAGACCAAAACACTGCAGAAGAGGATGTTACAGATAGCTGCGTTCTTCCAGTGTTCACAGAACTCTCTTGCAGAGTGTCTTTTCCTTTGGCCTTTAGAAACGTGTTTATTCAGGATCAAAAGAAACTGCAACGAATAGTGAAGACAGCCAGCAGGATCACTGCAGCTGTTCAGGTATCTACCGCTCAGTTTAAAAAAGTCAGATCAGATCCTAAATGACTCATCCTGAACTGTCCCCAGTGTTCTTACTGTCTTGTTTTATCTCTTTAAGCTCTGTATTTAGGATTTTCTAACAGTATATTGTAATGTCACATGCAGTGTTGACCTCATGAAGGATTGGTGTGGGATGATAAAGTTTACCTTGACCTGTGAAACTGACCTCCTGCCGCTCGTTGTGATTGACAACCATCAGGACTGAAGTTTGAGGAGCTCTGATTGGAGGAAATGACTTCACAGTTTCCGTTGCGTCCCTGTGTGAGTGTGTGTGTCTCTATATTGTGTCTGTTTAATTTGATCTGGCTTCGTACAGAACAACAGCTGTGAGAACATGAATATTTAGTAGTTTCTCCATCTGCGTCACACATATTAATATACCGTCTGTGTGTACAGTAATAATCCTCCCGTCTCATTGATTGAGCTCTTCCTGCCCTCTGATTGTCATAGTTTCCAGATGTCTGATTATCAGTGAACGCTCCCTCTTCTCCTGATGACTCATCAGTTACCGAGCAGACTGTGAACTACAGCCTGCGTTCAATAAACAGACTCATCTCTCTGAATCACTCACGGTTTCTTATTTAAGATGTCAGACATCAGTAAACTTCACGTTCAGCTGTTTTTAAATCACAAAACAACACTTTAATTATCTCATATTTGTTTCTGTGGTGTGGTTCATGGGAAGGTTTTGTTTTATAGAGAAAAACAATAGTAGTTTTCGATGTGTACAGCTGACGTCTTCGTTTGAAGATTAATGGACACAAAACTGAAATAATGTCTGTAATCTTGAAGAAGGTAAAATGTGATTCTCCCAACAGAACACGTATTTAGCTTCATTTTTACAGTTTGTTCTAGAAAAATAAAATCCATACACATCTGTGAAC
The DNA here is from genome assembly GCF_904848185.1 of Acanthopagrus latus. Classification (NCBI taxonomy): domain Eukaryota; kingdom Metazoa; phylum Chordata; class Actinopteri; order Spariformes; family Sparidae; genus Acanthopagrus; species Acanthopagrus latus. Next base: position 27,808,538 of record NC_051053.1, read on the forward strand.
CAACCAACACATCGACACTCCTCTGGTGAGTTTGTCATCGGTCCCCGGGCCTGTAAAGTTCTCCTGAGTCGGGCTGACCCGACCCGGAGTTCCAGCGTTTTTCCCCTGACCGAGCTGACCCGTTTTAAACGTATGTAAAAATGTTGGCTGTATAGATGACGATCAGCCTTTAATCTGCAGAGCGGATCTCTCCTGTATTACAGATGATTAGTTCTGCTTCCTGCAGCACTTTGTAACCAGAGACGACGGTTCTGGAAACATCGGCTGTAATTACACCCAGAAACGCCGCGGTCGTCTCAGGCCGCAGACGCATCAGGTTGCTCTCCGCAGGACGCGGCATGAAACCGAGAGCTGCGCTGTTTGAAAATGTTTGAAAATGTTTATTGAAAACAGCTTGTAAGATCCTGATCGGTGGACCACAGTAAATCCCTGCGGGACAGATGGTGATATTAATGCTCTCTGCTGTACGCCGCCCGCTGGAGCAGAAATGATAACTCCGTCCTGACGGGAACCGACAGAACCAGAAAGTCCAGTTTGTCCTCCTGAAATAAATATTTAATGATCTTTTGATTTTTTTTTTTCGGGATCAGAAACAGAAAGTGGCGTGATGTGACGGTTCTGATATCAGGAGCAGAACCGTATCATCAAAAGTGATGGGGATTCTGAAATATGATTGAAAGCTCCAGAACCGCTACTAAATGGACCTGGAGACGAGATTACTGTCAGTTTATTTCCTTCGAGGTCAAGAATCAATTCTGACTGCTCACAAGTCTGTAACTGGGCAGCTGATGAAGATCATGTGACATCACGACTGAAAGCTGTCCGGTTTTAAATAGAATTCGTAAAATTCTGCATGAAAGTGTGTAAAAACGTCTCGGGCTCGGTTCTACCTGTTGCTGGGTTCTATTCTCACGTCATCACAAACGTTTCCGACAGCGTTCTGACAGAAGTTGTTTCCTCAAGGTTTCATTTCTGCCGCTAGAACTTGAGGAGAGAGTCGGAGAGAGAGGAGGGAAGTCTGAGAACGAAACACAACGGGAAGAAAACTCAGCAGAGACTCTGGTTCTGGTTCTGGTTCTGGTTCTGGTTCTCTGTCTCCTGTCAACATTATGCTTCTGTCACAGTTTGAGGTTCTTCTGATCGACTGTATCTCAGATGAAATAATAATTCACTACGTTTATCTGACAGCTTTAGTTACTCGGATCGACCGATACGACTTTTTCAGAACTGATACTGATGATTATTAGAAAGAGACTGAAAACATATTTGGAGCCGATATATTAGAAATTAAACTCTGTGTCAATATTTAAATAACCACTGGTAGAATAAAACAATTTCTCTGTCCTGAAGTGTAATTTTCATGTACTTTACTTGAGTATTTAAATTTTCTGCCTTTGAAATTCAGTTACTAATTTCTGTTGTTCAGTGTTTGGAGTGTTTTTAGAAATCAGACTTTGTGTGACAGTTCGTTACGTCAGAGCACATTTTTAAATAAGTTTAATTTTTTCTGTGATCTGAAAAATCTGCCCTGATACTCCGTCTGCTCCTGACAGTTACTTAAAGAATGAAGACAAAAACACGTACAGAGTTTATAAAATATGATGTTTTGTTATGAATGAGTTTACTCGATCGTGTTCTGATCACAGCTGGAGTCTCGTTTCATGTAAAAACATCACGGTTCCTTTTTTTATGGATGGTTTTCAGCAGAGGATAAAATGATAATCAGAGGATGAATCCAGAGTAAAAATAATCAGGAGTGTCGCTCTGAAATAAAATAAAACAGTAGAATAGAATAAAATCCTGCTGCTGTGAGTCACATCAGGCAGAAGAGGACGACACAGATCTGAGTACGTCCTCCAGTCGAATCATTCGTCTGGATTTAAAGTCGCTGGATGTTTTTTGTTCTGCTGTTTTCATTCAGTCACTCAAACTGCAGCTTTAACTAATTTTATTCTGCAGCTCGTCCCAAACTTAAAGCCCGCTGAGTGTTTGCTTTGCAGGATAATAATAATAATACTGTCATGCGTTTATTCTTCGAGGATTATTCATCAGATTCATGCAGACTGTCGGCCGCTAATCTGACCGAGACGTCCTCCAGCTTACGGCCGTGTGATGAGTTTGTAAATTGGTTTAAAGAAAGAACGTTTGTAATGTTTGAAATTGAAAACATGAAATGTGTTCAGATTAGAGTGAGGCAGGTTAACAGGACGGACCTACAGATCCTTTAGGTTTCTGTTCGTCAGGAACACAAACACAGAAGACGACGTCACGTTTCAACCCACTGATTCAACATGAGACCAAACACCAGAGTCAATGTTGAAGTTTCTCTAGTTTCTGTAGGTTGGATTTTCTTTTCCTGCCTCTGTGCTGCCGCTCTGCTGAGGTTTTCTTGATGAGGGTTAGAAAACATCTTGATTTGGACTAAAATACCTGTTGGAAACGTCTCCAGGTGTCCTCGAAAAGGATCCAGTGGCGCTCGGCTCTGTCGGCTGTGATAAGGAGGCAAGGTGCCAGCGAAGACGCCGGCCGAGGAAACTGAACGAGCAAATCTCAGATCTTCTGCAGACAGACGCAGTGAGACAGTCGCTGATATCAGCCGTCAGTCGTCACCTTACAGCCAGGTGTTCTTCACGTTAGCTTAGCACTGTGACGGCGAGCTGAGTCTGGTTTGTAGTTTGCAGGAACGTTAACGTAACGTCTGACAAACTGTGACAGAAACCTGGGATTTGTGTGTTCTGGCGACGAGCTCGAGGTCGTGGGAGGCTCAGCTGATGTTAACGATAAATATGATAACTGCACAGGAACATGTTCTGTCTGACCGTCTGGTTCAGTGACGTCGGTCGTATCGAGGACTCGGACTGTTTCATAAGCAGTTAAAAGTTCTTTGTGTTTAATCTGTGTGTTGTTTCCGGTGAGGAGCTCTGAACGTCTCTCCTCGTCCTCCTCTTTGCCGTCAATCTTCTCGTCTTTCCTGGTCGTGTCAGAGAACATTGTGTCCTCTGCTTTATCCGCTGTTCTCAGTTGCCTCTTTAGTTTCCATCTGATTGAAAACACATCAGATGAGCTTTAAGCCTTTAACCCTCCGGGCCTACAGCGCCTGATGTATGTGGTGACATACGATCCATCTCACAACTGCTTCACTCCGCAGTAATCCACCGGAGAGACCAGCGCCGCCGCCGCCGCCGCCGCCGCCGCCGCCGCTGCTGTCCAGGGACAAACCTTTTAAAGTGCAGCTGATTCTAATGACGCAAATAAAAGATGGATATTAAGAATCGTTTACTGTCACGTCTGTTGTACATCGGAGGAAACAGCACAGCTTCCCCGGGTCGCCAGGTTTTGTTCCTCTGCACCTTGATCCGGGTCTCGGTGTACGATAACACCTGACCCCCCCGGGTCCAAATCCCACAGAGACACATCTGGACGACAGGCTGCATGTTTAAGAACATCACATGCAGCGTGTGCACACAGAACGCTGTGTACTGAACACACAGCGGGCCACGCAGTTCATGTGTGCGCTGACGGTTCTGGAGGATTTAATCTGGACGGAAGCATCAAATCCCGTCCTGCTCTGAGAGGAGCTGCGGCATAAACATGTACATATTTATAAATGATATACGATATAAATGCAGAATTAAATACGGGAAAATAAAACCTTAAAGGAACACTGCTGATATTCGTGTGTGGACATTTTTAAAATCACAAAAGGTTTTAAATAGTTCTGCAGAACACCTGAAACGTGTAACGATGTCAGGAGTAAAGGAGCAGTCTGTAGTTCTGTTGATGAGCAGAGAAAGATCCAGATTGGCAGATTTTAAACAAACTAGATAAACAAACTGACCTTAAAGGAGATTTAATGTGTTTGTATGTGGCGGACCCCGCCACCTTTCTGTCCTCACACAGACCTCTGGGACTGAGAACAGTTTGTTCATTCACAAACTTTGTATCGTGTCCTCATTAATTTTAGAAATAGTAAAAATTCAGAGTCTTAATTTCTTTTTTAAAATGACACACTGCTCCTTTAATACATTTACATAATATTTTTTAACAGAAAATGTAATTTAATTCTCCTTTTTTATGATTACACATATAATAAACTGTAAAACTAGAATTATTATTATATATATATTATTATTATATAATTATATTATTTATTACATTACTATTGTTTTTTATGGTTCATTAAAAAAATGCTTTATAATAATTAAGACAACCTGAGTGATTAACAAAATACAACTCAGTAATTTATACATTTTTTTAATCAATTTTATTTAATATTGTTTATTAATTTGCTCTCTACTTGTTTGATTTTAATGTAACTCTCCTGTGTGACTGTTCTGTTACCATGTTGATATTTACATTATTATTATCATTATAATTATTATTAAGACCACTTACATCTTTCTAACTTCTACAAAACTGCAAATTATATTTTTTATAATAATAATAATGATGATTATCCTCAGTAGGAGGTGAAAACCATGAAGGTGTGCTGAAACTGAAGCAGTGTGATAATTCCGTGCAGTAATCAGAGTAACGTTGTGATTCTAACAGTTAGAATGATTCTTTCTGGTACACTGAGCGGAACATCTGGTCCGCCGGGCTTCAGGCCACCAGACGTTTCTCGAGTCCGATTCTGAAATGTTAATGAAGAGAAAAACATCCGTCTCATCGGGCCGAGTCGCCCGTCTGCATGTCGGCGACGCGTCAGGTCCGATTCTGGCCGGGAAGCGCTGATGGTTCCTCGGCAGAGTTGTTCTGGGAGTTTGGAAACCGTGAGCAGAACCTCGTCTCTTCCTAACAGACCATCAACACACAGCCAGAGGTGAAGTCACTTTTATGGAAATGAGGAAGACGAGTGGAAGCAGGACGGAGGCCAAACCACCGGCAGACGGCCGGAGCGTGTTTGTTACAGGATATAATCCTCGTCAGCATCAGAGACCTGAACAGAACTTGTTCTGGATCCATCCAGCTAATAAACCCAGTCGGCAGAATAAATGCGGATGTTTATTTCTGCAAACCACAGAGACGCTGAACCTTCATGTTTCTTTATGTCCAAACTTTGTGTTTCTTTAGGTTTAGTTTTAAATACTACATTGTGACAGCGCTGTGTTTGTGCTCGGGTTCGTTTGAGGAACAGAACCAGCTGGTCAGAAATAAAGTCCGGACTTGTTGAAAGTCTTCCTGTGATTTTAAGCTCACAGACGTGACGCCGTCCTCTCAGACTCTCTAAGGTCTGATCACCAACATGATTCCACATGAATCGATCTGAATGTTTGATAAAAAAAACCTTTAAAGCTTTGAGAGTTCTGTTGCTCACAGAAGTCCAACCAGAACCAACACTGTCATCGTATCTGCATTAAAGTGAAATTGATCTTCTTCTTCTAAAGTTGTTGGAACCAAAACCTGAACCCAAACTTGGCAGCTTGACCTCGTTACAAGCAGAACATTTAACCCACATTGATGTCTCATTTCTGCCAACAGCAGGGCCGACCCGGCAGCTGGTCCCATGGAAACGGCTCAGCGGTCCCACTGACAGAGCAGGAGGGAGGCCCGTATAGAGATGTGACCAGGCGTGACGCCGACCCGCCCAAGACGAGCCCCCCGTCAGCCGGATCATGATCCCGGACCAGCAACAGGTTTGTCTCTGAAAACACAGTGAAACAAAGAAAATGTCTCTCATCCATCCGGTTGCAACTTGTCTCTCCAAAATGTGACTTTTATAAGACGTGCGTTCCCAAAACGATCCGTAAACTTCAGATCAGAACCTCATGATGGATCTCTGCAGGTCATCACTGCGTCTCCTCCTCAGACGTTCTAATCCAGGAGAAGTTAACATCCTCCACCTCTGCAGACGGACGAACAGACACCAATTAAGCAAAGGAAGAGGAAGTGGAGATGGACGGAGAAATGACAAGGAAGGTCGGCCGACAGAGCAGGAGGCAAAGGTCAGATCTGATGCAGCGTAGTGCTCAGGAACAAAACAAGAAAAGGCGAGTAGAGAAAGTTAGACTGAGAGAAAGAAGGACAAAGACAGGAATTAGAAAAACAGGCGGCAGAGGTCAAGCCTGACGCCTCGTAACGCACGGTGACTAAACTAAAAGACACGAAGAAGAGAAACGTGTTGGCGAGCGTCCAGACGCACCATTAGCAAAGTTAGCTCGGTCAGCGTAGCGTGACGACGATACGCCTTTAAAACTCTCACGTTTCACTCGCTGCACTGTCCCACCGTTCACCCGCTCGGTACGTCAGCGAGGAGACGCCTCAGTTACAGTTCAGACACGAAGAAGAACTTCAGGATCCGTGAGGGTCTGAAAGATGTGAAAAGCCTCAAGTGTTCAACGCACCACTTCACTCATATAATGTTATATTATTGAGGTGTGGACGTGATGACTGAGCGGGTGTTTAAAACATGCAGGCATGAATTATTGTGTTTTCTTTTTAAATGCACAGAGCGTCTTTAATTTACGAAACTTCCTCTGTAACAAAATCTGGTACAAGTTGAAAAGTGACACATCAGGACGTCGGTTCTGATCGTCCCTCTGATAGCAGATCAGAACCGTCCTGATGGATCTACTTCCTCTGTGTCTCACAAAACCTCCTGCTGCCTCAGATCCTCACTACAGCACCAAATGTGGATTAATCCGCCGCTGAGAATAGTCCCCGACTCGAGCCCGGTCTCCTCACAGTTACAGTCGGGTCACTTTATTTATAGAACTCGTCTGACGTGCAGTCCAGACTGTCGGGGAGTAATTTAATTTAATTTGAATTTCATGTATAACTCAGTGACGGGTTGTTTGAATGTTGTGGTCGGAGGCTTCAAACGTCCAAAAGCAGATTTCTCATCAGACGGGGGTCCGAGTTCTAATTTGTGTCAGTTCTGATGTGAATAGTTTGAGTACCTCTGTGTCCGAGGCTGGTTGTGACGGAGGTGGAGGAGGAGGAGGAGGAGGAGGTGGAGGAGGAGGTGGAGGAGGTGGAGGGGGAGGTGGAGGAGGTGGAGGAGGAGGGGGGGGTAGAGGAGGAGGAGGTGGAGGAGGTGGAGGAGGTGGAGGAGGTGGAGGAGGAGGTGGAGGGGGAGGTGGAGGAGGGGGAGGTGGAGGAGGGGAGGAGGAGGAGGAGGAGGAGGTGGAGGAGGAGGTGGAGGAGGTGAGGAGGAGGTGGAGGAGGTGGAGGGGGAGGTGGAGGGGGAGGAGGAGGTGGAGGAGGTGGAGGAGGGGGAGGTGGAGGAGGGGGAGGTAGAGGAGGAGGTGGAGGAGGAGGTAGAGGAGGAGGTGGAGGAGGAGGTGGAGGAGGTGGAGGAGGTGGAGGGGAGGAGGAGGTGGAGGGGGAGGTGGAGGAGGAGGAGGAGGTGGAGGAGGAGGAGGAGGAGGTGGAGGAGGTGGAGGAGGGGGAGGTGGAGGAGGGGGAGGTAGAGGAGGAGGTGGAGGAGGAGGTAGAGGAGGAGGTGGAGGAGGAGGAGGAGGAGGTGGAGGAGGTGGAGGGGGAGGTGGAGGAGGTGGAGGGGGAGGTGGAGGGGGAGTCCAGACTCCCTCCCAGCTTCCTTAGAACAACAGTGGCCTTTGATGGGAGCTGCTGAATAGCGGCGGGGCTGCACGCTGACACCCGGGGCCGAGGAACCAGCGACCAGCCGGGATTATTGTCAAAGCCCGCGACCTGTTTGCTTAACCTCCTCACCCGACCCCTGAGGAGAGGTCAAGGCAGCCGTCCGGACCTCCTCCTCCGCCTCTTCTTGTTCTCCTCCTTCAGTCTCCTCTCCTGCTGCTCCCTCCCGCTCTCTTTCAGCCTCATGAAAGCCCTCCTCCTCCCGCTTCCCACGCCACGTCGTTACCTCGATTACATCACACGTCATCAAGCACGCCAGGGATTTGGGCTGGTCAGGGTTCTCCCTCATGCCAGATGTATGGTCGACTATAGGAGAGAGAGTGTGTGTGTGTGTGTGTGTGTGTGTGTGTGTGTGTGTGTAATCCTAATCTCCAGTTTCTCCTCCTTCAGGGTTTAAACAGCCAAATTGTTGCTAAAAAGTGCCGCTGGAGATCAACACGTGGTTTAATGTTGGTTTTGTTCTCTGTGCTCCGACAGCAGGCAGCTCGTAGGACCGTGTTTATTAAGTTACTCTGCTGAGAGTACTCAGATTACTCTCTCACATCAAGATTAAATACTGTCGCAGCAAATGGACGAGCTGTTGAATCACGACTGCAGGAACTGGGCGGTTCTGTTCGGTCTGATTTTGATGGTTTCATGCTTCTCGTGTTGTTAACAGAGAACTAAAGTTTACGTAACGTCTGGACTCGATCCAGCTGTCGTTGGTCCATGTCGTGACACGGCGACGGTCGAGGATCACTGTGTGTTAATGACATCATTAACTACATCATCAGCTGCTCAGGCGAACAGTTGATGATGATGCATTCAGGGACATTTACATTTCATGTTGAGAGAGTTTTCAGTCCTTGTGTTCATTAACCCTGTGAACACAGTGACTGGACAGAGGAGAACAATATTCTATATATATATATATATATATATATATATATATGTTTAACCTGATTTATTCTGGGTTTGGATCGTGCTGCCTCTGATCTCTCTGTGAATGAACCAACTTCAAATATTGGACCTCTACAGTCTGTTGAGAGTTTTACACCAGAACTCTTTTTATTCTGGCTCGTTTATACTTTATTTAACGTTGATTTGTTTGGTGTCAGTGTGTGCACTCCTTCATCGCTCTGCTTTAGCCGTGCTAGCCATGCTAGCTGTGCTAACGCAGCTGTGAGCCGTGGCCAAAAGCAGATCTGAATGTTGGTACACAGGATTAGGCTGAGCAGTAAAGCCTCCTGTTCTCTGGCAGCATTATCCCTCAGGAGTGCCTAACATTAGTGACCTGTAAGCCTGTGTGTTGGATCGCAGCCACTGCAGGTTAATGAGCGGCAAACCGTGTTCTCGCAGCAGAGCTTTCTGATGATAGGTCGGGTTGTTCTGACCCACTGGCCAACAAATATTATCAGGACAGGTTGTGAGAAACCAACACGCCAACAGCTGGATCGAACAAACGTGGTTAAAGTTGTAAAACATTTGTAGTTTGCTCAGTTTTTAGGCACCAGAACTATTTGTTCAGGTTTATGAAGATATGTTCAATGTACTGTGTTGCAGAGATGTGTACTGAAGTTAGCATGCTAACCAGCTAGCCTCCTCACACCACTGTGTAGCTCAGAGACGACAGCCTGTAGTTTCAGCTGGGGATGGAAAAGCATCCAGTTCCTGTTTTATTTCTTTAATCACTTCTTCCTTTTGTCCTTTTCCCGTTGTGTCATTTGTTACTGAGTCCTTGTTCATCTGAACTTGTGTTTTCCTTGTTCTGCTGTCAGTTCATCTGTTCTGTTTACTTATATCAGTCCTGTGTTCTGGTGCTCGTTGGTTTGTACTTTATCTTTGTATTATTTGTACATCTTTAATTCCCAGATTGCTTTTTTCCTGCTTCTTCTTCTGTTGTTGTTGCCGTATTAAGACCTTAGCTCTGCTCCTGAAGTTCGTCTGAGTACGATGTTAGGATATTATCCTCCCGCCTGCCGTGTCTTCTCATCCCCGGAGTTACAGTCCTGGTCAGAGAGGCTGTAAATCGCCTCTGTATTTCCCCCCCGTCTTCAGAATGACCTGACTGTGATGCCTCTGCCAGCTAATGTAATGAGTGTGGTGATCACCACTCGTCAAGCTTCAGACTCACCTGACAGTAGGTGGAAACACGGCTGCTACACTTTGTTATCACTGTCACGGTGTTAGCTGCCACTTGTGCTCTTTAATGCCTGTTGGACTGATGCTTTAGCAAAGTCTTGGTTAGTTCCTCTTCCGTTCCCGTCTTTAAATCATCCTCCCACATTAAGCCTTCATCCTGGGCCTCTGTGTGCAGTGGATTATCCTCTGCAGTCTAACATTAGTGACCTGTAAGCTGGTGTGTTGGCACCCAAGTGGAGCTTCAGGTTCACAGTTAGCAAACGTACAATGCTGGATGATGGATTCCCTCCCAGTGAAGACACTCATGTTTCCATGACGCTGGGCGGCTCAGGTGAAGCTCCTCCCTCATCTTATCACAGCAGATTTGTTGGGATCATTAACAAACACACTTTATTCAAACTCAACTGCAAGAAGAAGTCTGGACGACTCCATTATGGTTCTATTACGACTCTAACGTGATCCTGTTTTGATCCACTGAGGTTTTATTTTCTGTAAAACGTTTCCAAGCCAAGAAAAATGATTTAAAAATCTGTGACGTGTTCACAATGTAAAGTCTGCAGACGAAAGGTTCAGGTGAACCTGGAAGATTGACTTGACTTGGCACCGTGTTTGGGCTCACAACCTAGTTCTATTAAAAATCAGAACCTCTCCGACCCAACAGGGGGAACGAGATAAATCAGGGGAGTGTTTGTGTCCAAGCTGATCTCTTTTATTGTCCGTTTGACTTCAGCACCAGAGGAGCTCAGGACTGAACTTGAGATGGAGGACGGGCTCAGGTGGACAGCAGGACCTGTGGAGGCCTGAGGAGCTCTGAGGGGCCCGGGCCTGATCTCATTAGATGGAGGGTGGTGGAGAAATTCTCTCCATCATCTCTTCGACCGCTCTCTCTGGAAGGAAAACATCGCAGTGCACTGATACGCTCATATTAACCTGTATCACCTCTGTGATTGGTGGCTTTCACCTCGCACCTGAGTCAGGCTGGTAGGAGGAGCTTCTAGATGGATTGTTTGTTTGTTTGTTTGTTGGTAGGTTGCATTAACCCTGATGACATCACAGGTTGGTGTCATGGCTGCTCCTGTATTGATCTGATGGCCGATCAGACCCGCCTGGTCTCAGGCTGCAGATCTGCAGGAGGACTGAGATGTGAGAGGACGGCCGGCCGGCGGTCGCAGCTCAATTATCTGCTCATTTTCACCAACATTTCACAGTTTGGTCACGAAGCTGCTGCTGTTTTTATCCAGTGTGACGTTCAGTGACACGACAATAAGCCTCAGAGACGCGACGCTCCGCCCAGAGCCACGCAGCGGCTCCTACAAAATAAAAGTCATCCAGAGACACTCAGGAGACTTTGAGCTCAATTCCACCATTTGTTTCACTTCTGAATGATAAATATAATATTCTGGTTTTATTTCAGTAATTGATAATTAAGTACAATCAAAATGCAGCGTTCATATTAAAGCATCAGTGATGATAATGATAATAATAATCCAATGGTATAATTTAAATTGAAAAACATTCTACTTTACTTTTTACTCATAATACTTTTGTAATTTTACTTTTTATGTAAATTTTAATTAAGGTAACTTTCAAATCTAAGGAAATATTTTTACAGTTTGGTTTCATTAGATTTTTAAGGGTTTTATTTGAGTAAGTCAAAGATCTGAACAGTTGCCCCAAACTTTAGAAATCTAAAACTATATTAAAAAAGAAAAGTTTTTTAAAATAGGCCTGAAATGTTGTGTAAATGTAATTTAGTTAAAGTGAGTTTGTTCTGCAGCCTGAAGTCTGACATGGAGATAATAATATATTATTACATTCAATAATTATTTAATTTTAAACCAGTGATGATTTTTATTTTGAAAATAACTTTATTGACACAGTGACGATCAAAAACAACCTCAACAGTGTGAGAAGTGATTAAAGTGTCAGAATCCTTCTCTGCTTGTTTCCTGCTGCATTTTCTTTCATTACAACTTTAATTTTAACTTTACATCATATGTTTCTCTGCTCTGTTGTCCATTCACAGCAGAATAACATTAATTGATTTATTGATTAATTTGTTCAAGTTTAATTAAACACTGTTAAAAGTTAAATTATATTAAATTAAAAGTAAATTATTATGAATAATACACTTTAAACACTTAAATAAAGTTGTTTCTCGCTGCTTTTTGTCATGATTCTCTTTTGCAAACCAAACTTTTGATACAGCCAATAAAACTACATGAAACTTTATTTTCTTTAATCATATTTTGAAAGTTTTAAAGTTTGAATGTTGATTTTGCAAAAAAAAAAACAAAAAAAACAAACTATCTTAAGTATCAAACTGCTGCTTCGTCTCAAGTTTCAGGCCTGTTGAGATTATTGTGACGTGTTTTAATAAACATTTGGAGGTTAAAGAAGAAAAAGATTAAAAAAAAAAAAAACTTTAAACTTTAATTTAATCTGGTTAAAATACAGAAACATTATTGAGCAGCACGACTGAAGCAGTAAAAATCATTACAGCACTAAAAACAACCAGAAACAGTGAAAAACAAACGATTATTATTATTATTCACACGAATTATAAATATATTTATATATTACATTTATGTTTATATATTTTATAGTTTTTTTTTCTTCGATAAAGTTTATATCTTTATATATTAAATTCCCAGACTATTATTATTATTATTATTATTATTATTATTATTATTATTATACTTGGAGTTAAATGAAGACTAGATATAAACTATTAGAAAAATTAAGTAAAGCAAAAACAAAACCTAAAGACATCTTTTTTTTTTAGTTGTAGTTATTATTCATTATTATTAATGATAATAAAATAAAAATACAAATAATAATAAATGTTTTTACTGTCACTCATTTTACTGATATTAACTTTCAGTGTTTTTCAAGTTTCGTTCCCTTAAATTAAAATAATGCAAATTTTACGTGAACATTTTGAAGTGACGGCTGTATCTCTATTTGTTTTAGGTGCTTTTTAATTTAATTTAATTCTAATATTATGCAGTGTGACCTGTGAGGCCCGGCTCGGCCCAGGACAGATTTTAAACGGCACAAAAAAAAGAATCTTGCATTTATGTTCTGTGGGCTTCGTTTCCTCAGAGCCACAAACGGACACGTCTGAGCAAATAGTTCAAATCTTCCTGTTATTATTAAAATCCACCTTGTAGCAGCAGAGACCCAGAACAGAGTTCTGAACAGCTCCAGAACACAGATCGGACCGACCGTTTGTCACCACGGCTGATTTTCAGCTCTCGTCTTACGTCTGTAATGAAACACGACACAGAAAAATAATCCTTTTTTTAAATGTTAATTTAAAGTCAATTTTGTAGAAAATAATAATATCCAACATTTCTGCAGTTTCTGTTTGAGTTATTTGAAGTAATTTAGCTGGTCTGCTCCTTTAAGTGAAGCTCTGAAGAAAACTCCAACATTTAGCTTCACTAAATGACGATTAAAGATCAATTAAAGGCCCAAATCAATAAGCAATGTTTCCGTCTTCATATTGATTTATTAGTTATCTTTATAAGATATATTTGCAGTATTCCTTCTCGTCCTCGGGCGTCTCGTCTCCTCCGGCTGCCGCTGTACGAACATTTACAGTCTGAGCTCTGAGTTTGACCTCTGACCTCTCAGTCGTCGCCTCTTTCTCTCTAAAACACCTCGCTGCTGCATCATCGACCACGAGCTGAGCCGATCATCTGATCAGAGCGGCGGCGGCGGCCGGCTGCTCGAGCCTCTTCGCCCTCAGAGGTGATTAGTGGTCACGCAACGGGCCGCCGCTGAAAAACACTGAAGGAGGAGAAGAGGAGGAGGAGGAGGAGGAGGAGGAGGAAGGTTTCTGGCCTCCTCATTGGCTCACAAGCTTGTTTTTAGTGGCTGCTGTAAGTTCCCTTGAGTGCCCAGGAGGAGGAAGAGGAGGAGGAGGAAGAGGAGGAGGAGGAGGAGGAAGAGGAGGAAGAGGAGGAGGAGGAGGAGGAAGAGGAGGAGGAGGAGGTGATGTGGAGGTTAAACAGGCCACGCCCTGTTAAAACTCTGCAGGTTTATGTCCTGATCCTGTTCACCCCCTCACCTCTCCTCCTGCTCCTCTACATCGCCTCCTCTCCATCTTCAGTGCTGAGTACGTCTGGCATCTCCTCCCCCTCCTCCAGCTCCTCGCTGTCTTCATCTCAGCCATGACCTTCGCCCACCTCCTGCTGCTGCTGCCTCTGTTTCTCCTCCCCTCCTCCACCCTCACATCCTTCTCCTCCTCCATCAGTATCTTCTGCACCATCTCCTCTTTGAGCTCCTCTTAAGAATCAAACAGCAGAAACACATGTAAAATCTGAAGTTTTTCGATGATTGAATACAGAAACCATCCGTCACTCTACCTGTCGGACCTCCTCCTCCGTGTGTTCCTTCACCTCCTGCTGTCACTGAAGCTCCGCCTCTTTGTTCACCTCTGAACCGTCTCGAGCCACAAACACAAAAAAAGATCTGACACCATTTTGTTTCAGAAAGTCTGGAGATTCTTTATTTTTCTGATGATCAGTGAATCTTCATCTCAAACCAACAACAAGGATGAATGAAGTGATTAACACTGTCGGTGCCCAAGTTTTATTTTGAAAGTTAAAGACGGAGCTACGGTGGCCCCGGAGGTCAAAACACAACATTTGACAGAACCTACGGTGGCCCCGGAGGTCAAAACACAACATTTGACAGAAGCTACGGTGGCCCCGGAGGTCAAAACACAACATTTGACAGAACCTACGGTGGCCCCGGAGGTCAAAACACAACATTTGACAGAACCTACGGTGGCCTTCGGTAGCGTCAAAAACAGCAGCTGACCTGCTGGCGACCCCGCCGCCTCGGTCACGTCTCCTAAATGCACAAACTTATTTTCAGGCTCCGACTGAACTGAGGATCGCTTCTGTCGAGCTGCCGCTTTGAATCCCGCCGTCTTTTCCCACCAGTCGGTTCGGTTCACGCGGCCGTCCGTCCGTCTGTCTGTTTGACTGACCGGCCGTCTGTCTGACGCGACGCCGTCCTCTCGTTTCTGTCTCTTTCCTCTCGCCCGTCCGTCCATCGCAGACGTGTCGGCCTGTCCGGCCTCGTCCGTCCGCCTGTCGACAGGCAGTTTAGATCCGGTCTCACCTTCTGCTCCTGAACTCTGCGTGACTCCTTTAAATGTTCTGTGAAAGTCTCATCAACTTTTCTGCTCAAAGTCTTTTTCTCTGTCTTCCTGTATGTGAGCTCGACCTCGTTTCATAGAGAATCTGTCGGTAACGAAGCACCAGGATGTGAAAGAAGCTTTTCAGGTTGTTTCTAATGTTTTTATACTTCTGTTTGTAATTATAATTATAACTTTATAATTCAGTTTTCTTTGTTTCTGCTTCAGGAAGGAAACTCAGATGATCGACACTGAAAATCATCTGAGTTGAACTTTAGATATCTGAGTTGAACAATTAAAGTTTCTTTCAGTTTCTTGTCGACTGATAATTAACTTTAGACATCAAAGAAAAGGAAGCAGATTCCTGAGAGAGGTCGCTGATTGCTGGTCGACAAATAACAACACTGGTTTAGAAATTTGTGCTGAATATCGACTCGTTTGTCGACCTGGGAATCTTCTTCTTCTTCTTCTTCTTCTTCTTCTTCTTCTTCTTCTTCTTCTTCTTCTTCTTCCTCAGACTCGCCGTCACTTCCTTTGCACAAATTTGATTTCCCTCTCCATTTTCTTGAGCACTCGGCAAGTTTCCATCTTCAAACTGTAAAGACAGAAGGTCTCAGGAGGGATTTAACTCTGAGGCAAAGCATGCTGGGAAGTCTTCAGAAACTTATTTTAATGACTGAACACAACTCTTACACTGAAATTCACCCCAACTTCCTGTTTGAAGAACTCGTGTTTATGAGCTGAAAGTGAAAAGAAATGGAACTTTAAATTGAATCGACCTGGGATAAATCAAACGTGTGTCTTTTGTTTAATGGGTGAGGAAACATTATTCTAACTTCCTGTGTGACTCTTTGTTCTGCCCGTCTGACCTTTGACCTCCTGCTTGTGAAGCCTGCAGGTCGCAGTGTTTCAGTGTTTTCACGCTGGCTGCAGGTCAGTGCAGAGCAGAGTGACGGCGACGGAAACGCAGATTAAACCCGAACAAAAAGAACAAAGTGGCTTTAAAGAGAAAAGAGTTTGTTCTTTAGCGAGCGCGGCGGCGGCTCAGCAGAGGAGGATGAATCACTTCCTTCCTCCTAAATAAAGTCAATTACTCGGCTGTAATCAGACCGATGGGGTGACATCCATCACTTTCCACCTCCACCCCCTGAATTCACCCCCTGCCACCTCGCAGCGCAGCAGCTCGGCTCTGTGGCCCAACACTCGATGGAGGAGGTCGGATAAAAATGGCTGAACGGCTCGGCAGCGGGTCAGCCTCCACGCGCCCTCGCCGCACAGCTGGTTGAACGTGCAGCGAGTTCTATGAAAACCCCCTCTGAGAACATCGTAGGAAGGAAGGAAGGAAGCACGAAGGACGGACAGACGTAGGAAACACGGCGTGGAGATGAAAGCATGCATACATAACAGAGCGTGAAGTCACGAGGTGAGGATGAAGAGCGTGTTGGGACGTCCCCCTTCCTCCCCGCTTTACTTTGCTGTTGTAGAGTAAAGGGGGGAGGGGAGGGGGGAGGGGAGGAGGTGTGGAGGCCGGCCCGCTGACCGAGGTGAAAGCGAAGGGAGGTGAGGAGGAGGGAGCGGGGGGGGCGGAGTCTGCGGGATGACTGGCAGCTCGGCGGGCCACTCCGCTGCCGCCGCCCGACGTAAGAACGAAAAAAAAAAAGCACAAGCCTGCTGGAAGATTGAGATAATTCTAATTAGAAGTGACTCTGCGTGCCAGTGATCCATGCAGACTATTAGTGTTGTCACGAAACGCTGCGGATGCTACTGAGCATGCTCAGTGGAGTCGGGCAGCCCCCACATCGCCGTGCTGTTGGCGAAGGGCAGGTCACGTCGCCTGGGTGTGCAGCAGCGAGCGCTCCCTCAGCTCGCTCTGGGTTGCCTGGATTCTGCACGCGATCTTCACCGGGGGGCGGGGCGGGAGCGAGCTGCGGGTCACGGCGCTTCTCTTTTTTTTTTTTTTTTTTTTTAATTTGCGTTGTTTGTTTGAAAATACTGCAGCACAGTTTTGCTGCAGTTTGTCTGCGGTTGAAGCCGATGCCCTTAATGCGAAGCCACGGAGGGCTCGACGCCGACAGACGCTGCCAAAATACATCCGACCCAACGCTCCGTCGGCTCGGCGAGCTCAGTTTACAAGAATATAAAACAGGAAACGTCAGCGTGTCGCCGCAACGCCACCGATGTTCCGCCTGACGTGTGAAACTGCTGCAAACACACTTTTAACCTTTTTGCTCCACAAACGCAACCTTTAAATTTTCCACCTCAGAGGCCCTTTAAACCCGACCAACACACAGCACGCCAAATAAAACCGGAAGTGGAAACTTTAAGAGTGGGACATGTTAAACATTAAAGGTTTTAATAACTTAATTTAAGGTTTTAAACCCTAATCCCGCCAAAATAAAGCAGATTGGAGGCTTTAGGCCAGAGATCTGTGAGCACCTGACGGCTGTTTGCACACATTCACACGTCGTTTCTAAACATGTTGAAGATGTTCTCGGATCGTTTTACAGGTTTTAACGCTCGGAACTTGATTATTTTAAAACCGGAATATTGTGAAAATAGTTTTTAATTCTATTTATTGAAACGTCAGAATGTAGACGTGGATTTTAACTCGATTTCTTCACGTTAAACTTCTTCAACTTGATCAAAGAATCGTTCATTTGGATACAAGTTTATTTAAAGCTCGTCACAGTGTGTGTGTGTGTGTGTGTGTGAGTGTGTGTGTGTGTGTGTGTGTGTGTGTGTGTGTGTGAGTGTGTGTGTGTGTGTGTGTGTGTGTGTGTGTGTGTGTGTGATGGGGGTTGGTGCTGGTGTATTTTTTTCCTATACGAGCCAGTTTGATCTCAGATTCTGTGACTCTTTATTTCTGTACATTTAAAGCATTTTAATGTAAATATTCAGATGTATATTTGTATAATTTACTGTTTTATAAACATTTATTTTAGCTGTTAATAAAGACGTTTGAATTGTTTTTCCACACATTTCTTCACATTCTGTGGAAACGTGTCTAAATGTTCAGCAGCTCAGTTTGAAAACACAGAATGTGTTTATTCCACTCGTTCTCTGATTTCTTGTGAATTTAAACTAAAGACTGAGACACAAAAAAGAGCTGAAGCTGTAAAGGAATTATTATTTATTGTATTTTATACATTTTTTGGCCAAAACAGAAATATTCTATCTTCTTTAAAACAGATCTGAACGAATCTGTTATGGAAAATATTTATTTGATTAAATGACGGACGATATCAGTCAATCAAATTAAGACAGTGAAATTAATGTATTTAACATTTATTTCACATTTTTTTGACTTGTCATCTTTTTTAAAATAATTTTCTTGTTCCACAAGAGAAACTGTTTGTCACAGACGAACGTTTGTGATAATTTAACAAATCTGTAATGTTTGTGGTTTGCAGATGTTGTTCTGTGGACTGTAGAAATATAAAGACGCAGTTTATCTTCAGGCTCCGCCCCCTCGCAACAACACAGGACATAAACAGGAGCATTAAATACGAAGCAAAGGTTGAAATTAGCATCTGACTGAGTTTAAAGCTTCTGAAGTCCGACGCACACGATCTAAAATACAGAAAAAACAGATTAAATGAAATCTAGACGACGTTAAAATACAGAAACATGAAATAACTTCAGTGTAAATTAAACACACAAAAAAAAACGATGTTTAAAGATTTAAAAAAAACAGAACAAAGAATCAGGATTTCATCTGAAATTTTTTTTTATTAAAAATGATGATAATAATCTACTAATATCCACTGTGCTGCGTTCACTGACTGTTAGCAGGGTGGGAAATTACCAAAGTAAAAAAAAAAAAAAAAATCACATTAAATTTAGATGACAAGTGGAGAGTTTGAGAACGAGCCGTCACTTTCAGTCCGGTTCTGATTTTTGAGATTCTCTCGGAGGTTGAATAGAACTGGACCGGCTCCTCGGGGGCTCGCGGGTCTCCTCGCTGCAGAGACCCGGTGGGTTCGAGTCCGACCTGTGACCTGCACGTCGTCCTCCCCTCCCCCTCCCTCATCCGGTTTCCTCTCTCACATGTTCAATAAATCCATGAAAGATAACAACAAAAAAACTGAAACAGAAAGACAGGAAATAACTAACCCTGACTCTGACGAGCAAGTCAACTAAAATAAATCACTTTAGTGTCATTTATAAATAAAGAAAATCACATTATTTAAGATTCACTGCTGGATTTAATTCTGAAGATCTGGATTTGTCAACTTTTAAACTGTTGGAGGAACTTTCTCAGAATGAAGTGAAGCTTTTCTGTTCACACTTTATAAAATCCATCGTTATTAAAACTTGAATTAAACATTTGTTGTTAGAAGTGGAAACAGTTACACGGTTGTTTAATAAATGATTTACGAAGCATTTTCTTGCTCGTTAACGGTGAAAGAACTGTTAATAAAGTTTGTTAACGTTTCTTTAACTGTTTCTTATCAAGCGTCAGTGTTTCATTCAGAGCAAATTCTGAAGTAGTTTTTTTTTATAAATCTGAACTTTACACTTTTATTCTCTTCTGACTCAACATGTGCAGATTTTAAATCCATTAAATCATCAGTGAGTCTTTAATTCTGTTATTGTCTTTATTTAAAAGTCTGTCGGCTGCTCAGAGTCGTTAGTTTGAGTTGATTACGTCGCGCCCAGATGAAAACTGTTTCCAGATCTGCCAATTGAATAAAATAACTACGATCTGCAGTTTAATTAAGTGTTAATGTGACATTTATGAACGCTGGTTGTTGGGACGTGGAGCTGTAAACACACTCGAGGCGTCTCGTCTTTAACGAGCAGCCGATTCTTCAGCCGTCACTCACAAACAACAACAACATGGAGGCGACAGGAAGTGTCAGCAGCTGTCAGCGTCCGTCTGTCCGTCTGCGTCCGAGCTGATGAAGACGAGCTTCAGTCTGCTGCTCGACACGTTTGCGCCTCACTTTTACTCTGAAATGACGTCCAGAGGATCAAACTTCCTGCTGTGTTTCTGTCAAACAAACAGTGCAGGAAAGTTTCAGTTCCTCCAGAAACTGACGATTACTTTATTTATCCAGGCGAAACCTCGTACGACCTCAGGATTATTTCATCTGATCAGAGTCCAGATCAATAACACGGATGATATATTTAAAGATAATTTACATGTTCTGTGACAAGTTTAGTTACTGTGTAGATTCTGAATCAGAGTGTTTTTATTATTATCATTATTTATTTTTCAGCAATCAGAAAAAAAAAATCACTGAAAGAAAAATGCAGAATATCAGAACCAATAATCGAATGTTTACGTTTTTAAGTTTTATTATTTTAAGTATTATTTATGTTTGTTTCTTTGATTTTCACCAAAGTAATGTTTTTACACCGGATCTTTTTATTATACATAAAGAGCCGTTTTTACTTTTTATACTTTAACATTTTGTAACTAATATAATTTACTTTTCCTAAAGTTGGATATTAAATGCAGAATATTTTAGTTGTTCAGTAAAATATCTCAGTCCGTCTCATTTCCTTCCTCCACTTCACGACTTTCTGAACATTTTACTCGACACTTGACTTTAGTTCCAGTTATGTTACAGAATTTTAAATTCATTTGTTTTATCAGACATGAAATTTAAAATCCAACTAAACTGACTGTGATGATGTGAAACATGCTGAACATTGTAACTGACGAGCAGCCGGGCCGATAACGGGTCGACCCACAGAACACACACACGGCTGGTTCTGACTGGTACTGGTGCTGTTTGACTCAAAGCTGTTTAAATTCTGATACTTGAAAATACTTTTGTGACTAAAATACTTTTACTGAAGTCAGATTTTGTGTTGTGTTCTCTTTAATCCACGTGTGTAAAATCAACTTTTACTTTTATTACCAGAAACTAAAATTCTTTTACTGTCGTAGTTTTATTTTAATACATTCAAAAACATTTTGTTGCTAAAACTTCAGTTCTTTGACTAAAGTCAGAATATTTTTTGTGCTTCTTTCTTTGGTGATTTTTGTGATTTCAGCTTCTTCTGTTTGTTCGTCTCTTCGTGACGGAAGCTGAAGACATTTTCTGTCTGATTTTATGGATAATTCTGATAAAACTTTGATGTTGATTTTAAAAACTTATCAATCGCAGAGACTTTAAAATGAGACGATTCACTGAAACAAACAAATCAAATTCAGCCTGTAGACGTTTCTGCGTCGACACCGATTATCTCGTAAAACTTTTACAACTTAAATTTACAAACAACCGACTCGACTCGTTATTCTGGATCATCGGTTTAAAATCAGCTGTTAAAACTCTCAGTGTTCAGCAGATATTTGAACGTCTCGATCACGGCCGAGTGTTTCTGTCAGTTTGAGACGCGGCATCATGAATTCAAAATGGCGGCATGTAACTGTTCAGTATTTTATTCTCAGGACGGCCGACGTGTTAAACGACATTTCTAAAGTAAATAAAGAGTTTTATTCTCAGTTTCATGATATTTTCTTCCTCACAAACGTCCGTCCACTGCAGCCGATTCCACCTGCTTTAAATTCACACATGTTTTATTTTAAACTATAATAAAACGCACACTTGAGTGGTTTCAGCAACATTAGATCCGTTTCAGATTTGATCTAAATTTAGGTTAACTTTCTCTAAATGTAGGTCGAGAGGTGGAGCGAACCCTGCGGCTCACGATGTTCTCTCAACACAGCTGGAGTTTTATTCACCGAGAAGACGTGAAAGGAAAATGAAATTAAAATCACGTTTGAAAGTGTTTTTAACATCTTATTTAGTTGAAACGTGTCGTCAGTACCGGTCCAGTTCTCACCAAATAAAATGTTCTTGGATCACCGGTGACGCCTTCAAATGAACAAATACTGAAAAATAGATTCATCGTCGTGATTTAAACTTATTAAAGAGTAAAAACAAATATTAAAGAAATGAAATCTTTGTGCTTTAATACGACTTCTCATCAGTATCTGATGTGAGCGAACAGAACTGATCCTGCAGCAGGTCGGCTGATGATCGGACGTCTCTTTCAGAAAAATCTTGAACGCTCGGATGGTTCTGAACACACGAGAGTCCAGATTAAACACTTTGTGATGAAACTGGTCTCGTTCAGTCGCTGGAGTGGAAACAGAACCAGCTGCTGCAGTTTGAGTTTGTTTGTTTCAGAGACGTTCAGCTGATGATCTTCATCTTCTGTGAAGATTCTGGACACAGAACCAGGATCCAGAACAACACGACGTGTGAACGCACAGCAGAGTCCGTTTGTGTCATATTTTACATTTTCTTTATTTCAGACGACAGCGATGATTAATAAACTTCTGTGAGCGTGTCGCCGTGTTCGTCTGCTGGCTGCCGTTCAGCTGCGTCTCTGCCAACATGTTTGTAAAGCCGATGAAGAGATTAACGAACATAAGAAGCTGAAATCACAAAAATCACAAACGATGCAGAGCGAAATAACTGCGGCCGAAGAAGTAACTAAGATCCTCGACTCGGGTAGAAGTAGCTTAGAAAATACCAACAACAAACAGAAGAAGCTGAAATCACAAAAATCACCAACGAAAGAAACAAAAACAAAAAATATTCTGCATTTAAAATCTGACTTCAGTCAAAGAACTGAAGTTTTAGCTACAAAATGTTTTTTTAAATGTTTCAAAATAAAACTACTACAGTAAAAGTGCTTCAGTTACAAAAGTAGTTTAAAGAATCAGAATTAAATCTGCTGTTGGAGTCAAACGGCCTCGTCGTGTTAAAATGTGACTGTGGTCAAAGTGAAAGTACTCGAGTAAAAGTCTCCGAGTGTCTGATGTTAAACGTAGTGAAGTATCAACAGCACCAGCACCAGTCAGAACCAGCCGTGTGTGTGTTCTGTGGCTCGACCCGTTATCGGCCCGGCTGCTCGTCAGTTACAATGTTCAAGTGTCGAGTAAAATGTTCAGAAAGTCGTGAAGTGGAGGAAGGAAATGAGACGGACTGAGATATTTTACTGAACAACTAAAATATTCTGCATTTAATATCCAACTTTAGGAAAAGTAAATTATATTAGTTACAAAATGTTCAAGTATCAAAAATAAAAACGGCTCTTTATGTAAAATGGTTGTTGTAAAAAGTATCTGACAGTCGCACTGGAGTGAAAGTAAAGATAGTGTTAAAATATTACTGTGGTGAAAATGAAAGTATTTCAGTATCTGTATTAAATATACTGAAGTATCAGAAGTACAATAAAAGTAAAACATACACAGGTAGATAAGACTCTGTTACTGGCCTGCCTGGTAATCTCTTACAATGTTATACAATATTTTTTATTTCTGATTTTTAGAATCAGTGTTTTTTTTTAATCTCATTGCCGAAAGATGAATTTAAAAATACTCGACTTCGTCTCTGACGCAGAATTTAATCTGTAAAGTAACTAGAACTAAATGTATCAAATAAATGGAGATAAAAGTAAATTAAACACGTTCGTTAAACTCTTCGATCATGTGATCGGCTCTGATGTTCAGTCTTCTTCTGATTATTAGACTTGTTGTTTTTCTGTTGTTTTAATTTTATTACTAGTAAAATTAATTAATTTAAAATATACAACTGTTTCCCTGTAATCTGCCTCCAGATTAACAATAATAGTTAAAGTTAATTTTTAGTTAATTAAAAAGTGATTAAAGTTGCTGTTGAAGAAGAAGTGATGAGATATTTATTGAAGTAAAGAAGTGGAAGTGTTTTGGCTGCAGTCTGCTGAGAATAAACAGTTTCTTCTTTATGTTTATCAAGTTAAAGAATCAATGAGACGATAAAAAAAGAATAAAATACTTCAGAAGATGTTCTGCGTCCAGAATCAAAAGTATTTATATTAAAACAAATCAACACATTATACAAAAAGTCCTGTTTGTGTCGTGATTATCATCGTTCTATTAATGAATTATTGATTTTATTATTATTTTTCCAGCTTTTAATATTCAAAAGTTTCAACCTTTTAACATTTTAGATTTCACAGACTTAAATTCTGATCTGAGAGGACAGCATCATTAATCCTAATTAAATCTTGTCGTTGGAAGTCGTCTGACATCAGTGAACCTGCAGCATGAAGTCAGAGGAAACTTGTAAAGGAATATTGATAAGAAGAAATAAATGAAACAATAACCAACGTGTTGAGACGTACCTGAGAGCAGTTTGTGTCTCGTCCACATCTCATCAATAACATTTACAGAATTATTCACCTGTTGTTGGATTTGAATCTTATCAAACATTCAGGATTTTATTCTTAAAGTTTGCAGCAGCAGATAAACGTGGCGGCCGGAGTTGAACTGGCCTCATGATATCACAGGAGGTTGTTCTGCTTCCCGCTGGGATCTGAACTCATTATCTCAGCCAGCAGGACGGACGCAGCTCGTTCATCAGGATGTGGAAACGCTACAGTCGAGTGTCAGACGGGACAAAATGTCCAAACGTTCGGCTGCAGATCGACGCGTCTCCTTCAGATCTGAGCTGATTGAAATAACCGACATGATGTTTGACTGTTGGATGATTGTTGTGAATATTAACTGTGATATTCGAGGATGTTTGCAGCGTTTGTGCCTCTGCAGTTTGTTCGGCCCTCACGTCTTCGTCCACTGTCGTCCTGGTGTTGGTCAGCGCTGCGCCGGGCTGCTCAGGCCGGGATTAACTGAGTGGAAGTCGGTGCTAATGACCAGACCTGACTTTGTTTAGCAGCCCGGGGGTCACAGCTCTGACTGTCACCCTTTAAACTTCAGCTTTGCAGCAGCTTAGAAGCCACTTAACAGAGAGTCTGAGGAGGCAGACGGCCGAATCAACACAGACGCACACCTCCCAAAAAAACCTCTAAACCTGAACAGGGTTCATGAACGTGTCTCTGCAAACACAGGTTTTATAAATGATTTTATCTGATCGGGTTTTGGCACAAAACCACCTGGACTGAGTTAGAAAAAGATGTTTGATGGATGGAAACGTCTTGTTAAATACATCCAGGTGTTCAGGCTCAGTGTGCGGACACAGACTGAACACTGGTCTGTGGCTGTATGTCTCCATCAGGCTGCAGGGAGGAGATGACGGGGCGGACTGTTCCTTTAAAGGACCGACGCTGCTGCTGCCAATCAACACGTGGCGTTCAGCGCCGCGGTCGAAGCGTTTCTCTCGTGTCAGACTCGCTGTGTGCCGAATCAAAGGAAGCTGAGCGTGACAGAAACCAGACACCGAAGTAGACGATGTTTGAAACCACGTCGCACTTTTTAATTTTTCATCACACTCACACGCCGCCGGCCTCCATCATCACGTCCCCCCGGAGACCCGCCGCCGCCACCGCCAGTATCGATTATTAACAGACAGCAAGATGTCACATGTGATTAAAGGATGACATCATGACCTGGATCTGCTCCTCCGAGTGTTTTAATTTAACTCTTATCTGCAGTGTGACGACTACAGGAGCCCAGAGGGGCCATTCATGTGTCTGACAGCTGGGTGAGCATGAAAACATTCGTCGAGGTAGAAAACTTCCTCAGTGCAGTTTTTTATCAGTCGTGTTTGGCGGGAGGCCGCCGAGCCGCGGTGCCGCTCCTGATCCGAGGTCGCCGTGTGGGCAGGCAGAGCGGGTCGATCTGGACCGGCCCGTCCTGAGAAGACAAGAGAGTTTGAAATGTACAAAACATCATTCAGTAGTCTTTTGTTCCCCGAGAGTCGTCGAGATGAAACCCAAAGCTTCATAGGGGACGTCGTCACGCACTCGGCGTTCACGGCGGTCCTGACGGCCTTTTCCGGCTCAGTCAGGCGTGAACGGCGAGCGTGGAGGAAGCAGCTCAGATGATGTTTTCATCTCTGAAATCGTTCCCACAGGCAGAAACACCTGACGTGACGGCAGACAAAAGAGAGTCGAGAATTAAGAGGTCGCGTGTCTGGCGCCGAAACCCGAGGATGTCGGGTTCTGTTGTGTGACATCAGAGCCAGATGTGGGTGATGTTTTGGATCTGTGGAGCTGAGCCAGCAGCCGCTGGTACCATCATCATCACTGTGGGACATAAGAGCCGTGAACATCAGAGGTCTGTGTGAAAACCAAGACGTCCTTCTAACAAAGATTATACAAAACAAAGGCTAAAATGTAGCTGTTCAGGTCCGGACGACCCAAACTGACCCAGCGAACAAGCTGTGACGACGGCAGAAGGTTCTGTCGCCTCTCGTTTACTTTATCTTGCTAAAAAAGCTGCACCTGAACGCACCACAGAGACTTCAGGTGACGGACGTTCTGCAGGAGAAGAAATGCTTCTCTGTAAAAGTCCTGAATGTTTCTGATGGAGGAAGAAAACAAGCAGAAGCTTCAGTGGGTGAAATCAGTGACAGCAACTCTTTTATCTTTTACTCTGAGCTGCGTGCCGTCCAGTCATCTGTTGGTACCGTTTACTCACATATTAAGAGATTTTAAACCATTTCTAATCGAACGGGATCGATGAGGCTGAAGGTTAAAGAGGCAAAATGTAATAAATGTTGTTGAAAATACTCAAAAATGGACTTAAACTCCAACAGAATGTGAAGAAATTGTGTTGCAGAACATCTACTGATGTTAGCATGCTAACCAGTTAGCCCGGTCCACAGCTCCTGCTGTACCCTGGTGAGCTTACTGAGCTAACTAGCTAACAGCAGCTACAGTTAGCGTTCTCTGCTGATGAACTGGCCCCATTTAACACTTTTAACTATTAAAGTCAGTCCTGGATTTAATTGAAATATTACCGGGTCACAGAGAGGCTCGCTTCAGATATACATGATCAATACATCTGAATATTTATTCTGGCACGACAATAAAACAGAAACTATCCACAGCTGAGACAACTCACGGTACGTAACGTAGATGAGTGACCTCAGCAGGTTGTTTCCTGTATTTTAGAAGCTAAAGATAAATAACTATGAATGTAAACCGAGCAGACGACGGTGTTTTAATGAGGCCGTCTCTGTCTCTGCTCCCCGGAGCCTCTTTGGTATTTGGGACCCTGCTGATCGTCATTGTTGGGACTCAGATGGATCCCCCCAGCTCGGATCAGCACCAGCACACAGTGTGTCGCAGCTCCGCTCATTAGCGCCGTTATTATTGTTAAGACAAACTGAACAAGGAGGATTTGCAGCATTTTTTTTAGGATTTCAGTTTGTTTTAATAGTTTAAACTCTGGCTGAGCTTTCAATTCCTTTAAGCTTCCTGTTAGCTTCGTAAGGAGGTCGGCGGGTCGCGACCTCTGACCCGGCTTCCTTTAAAAACTGCTGCTGGTTTGAAATCGTTCTGAAGACAAATCACTTCTTTACTTGAACACTTCAGACGAGGACACTAAACTATTTTCTCAAGAAGATTAAAAAGCGTCTCAGTCTGAATATCATCCTGATTTTTGTTCGCAGTAGTTTTATTGAGTCGTGCTGAAACACTGAAGTGTGTGATGGCGTCAGTGTGCTGCTGTAACCAGAACCGAGCGGTCCGACAGATAACTGAAGCTCTTTCCCTTCGTGTCCGTCTGTTCCTGTTGGTACCGCGAGCCCACAGGTGAAGGTAACTTGTAGGTTACTGGATCTAATGAGAACATGCAGACGGGGGAAGTGGAGGAGAACATCAGGGTCCGGCCTCTAACGACCCGCCTCATTCAGGTCAGACCGGGTTCACCCACAAACACCGGCAGCTTCTCGACCTCCTGCTGATATTTGATCATCAGCTGATGGAGATTTAACGCCGCCGGGTTTCCGTTTAAACAGATTTCACGGCCTCGCTGCTGCTGAACGCCGGCCGGCCGGACAGAGCTCATCAGTGATTGGTCGTTACACCAGGAACACTCACACCAGCCTCCAGCCTCCAAGTCCTCATGATTTAATGAGTGTTTGGCTCCGAGTCGAAGCTGTGAGGCTGAAAACACACCAACACATGAAGACAGTTACTGTGTTCAGGAAGTTTCATCCTGCTTCAGCCGTCAGAGGGAGTCGCCACTTCCTGTCCAGTCGTCAGGGCGAGCAGCTGGTGTGTGTGTGTGTGTGTGTGTGTGTGTGTGTGTGTGTGTGTGCTGTCACAGTGTAAGTCTACGCTCCTGCAGGGGACGTGGACGGTCCAAACGTTCAATCACCATCACTTATCGAGCCCTGCAGGGAGGCAGCACCTCCTCCTCCTCCTCCTCCTCCTCCTCCTCCTCCTCCTCCTCCTCTTCGTCCTCCTCAGCATGTCGTCTCTGTCGGGTTTAAACTCCAGTCGGCTGCTTCACACATTGACGACCCTCCACAGCTTAGACGCTTTGATCCGTTTTGACCTGTGGTCCAGTCGGCGGGGTTGTGTGAGGACGAACTATTCACAAAAATAGATATGAAGCTGCAGCAGATTAGATTAGATTAGATTAGCTTAGTTTAGCTTAGCCTAGCTTGGAAACAGAACTGAACGATTCCTGTTTTTACTGCAGAACCACCATGTTTGTTAACCTCCGTCATGTGTTTCTCTAACTGGTCTTCAGCTGCAGCAGTGATAACTAACTTTGTTCTGAAAGCACGAGGCAACTAATTCACTTCACCAGATTCATAATCAGTTCATCTTTTTAATTGTTTTCCAAGAAATCAAAAGTTTCTGGTTCCAGCATGTGAGAATGTTTGAACTGTTGATTAGACGAATCACGACTTCTGAGGACGTCACTTTGTACTAATCACAGATTCAGCATAAAATAATCATTAGTTGCAGTCAGTTAAATGCTTGCAGGCTTTAATTGTTTATTTCAGTCAGTATAATATATGATTCTTATGATAGATGAAGAAGAGCCAGTGAGGCTTTATTTTAGAGGAACGCTTCTGGTTCAGCAGCTACAGACGAGCTGGATTGAATTCTTATATTTGCGTGAACTTATCCTTTAAAAATCCTTGTAATAAGTGTTAGTCAGTAAATAATGAAGGTTTTATTATCATTAAAAAGACTATATCACTGTTAATAATAGTGTAATCAACACATTTCTTGATTATAAGACATTTATAACATGAATTGAAGCCGTGTGAGTTTCTTAGAGTTGTTGCAAATTTAATGAGTTTAACTAATTGTTTCTTTATGTCACTGTAGAACCTTTTTCTTCCTTTATTAATGTTAAACTGAACATTATCTGGCATTTATTATTATTAACTGTTATAACTTTCCCCTCAGCAGCGTCTCCATCTGAAGCCTTATTAAGATGAATAAACTCTGTACAAGCATTTAACATTATTTACAGGATTATTCTTATTGGCTTTTTACCTTTGATACAAAGAGAAGAAAGTTAGAATACAGCAGTTTCTGTTTGTGCTTATAAAAGTTTAATAATCCAACAATAATCTGAACGCTCACAATCACGAGCTCCCGTCTGTTAGATCTGACTTCAGGTTCTGGAAGTGAGAACCTGCTGCTGTCCAATAGATTGTTCTGGTTCTGGACCGGCCTTCGATGGCTGTGACATCATTGGCTCAGGGACAAAATTACATCACTAGGTACCCTCCCCCCTCCTCCTCTCAGCCCCGCCCCTCTGGGCCGCCCCCGGCTGCCAAAACAAGTGAGCGGACTGAAGCGCTGCGCTGACCTAAATTCTCCCCGAGAGACTTCCTCTTAAAGCTGCAGAGACGCAGACTGAGCGAGACAGTCAGAGTCAGAGACAGACAGCGACGCAGACCGAGACCGAGAGACGAGATCGAGACTGAGAGACGGACGAGAAACCCAGAGAGAGACGAACACAGACGGACACCGAGCGACAACAGAGCAACAACAGGGGAGACGGAAAAGACACAAACTGAGACAGTAAAGACACAAACTGAGACAGTAAAGACACAAACTGAGACAGAAAAGACACAAAGTGAGACAGAAAACAGAACAAGACATGGACGGACAATAAAATGTTGACAGTTTACGTTCCTGCAAACCACAAAATGTGTCCGTGTCACATGAAGCATTAATGTTTAATGTTAACATCACGTTCAGCTTGCCTGTATTGTCAGCATGAAACCGCTGGATGTTTTTAAACAAGACGTCGAAATGTTTCACAGTGAAGTTTGCAAGTGTTTGAAACCAATATATGGCTATTGAGCGATAGACCACCGTGTGAATGGGGTATTTTGAATGAGACATCAGGACATTTTCCAGTTGTAGTGACAAAGTGTCTTAAGGACACTCACACACTCTGTAAGGACACTCACACACTCTGTAAGGACACTCACACACTCTGTAAGGACACTCACACACTCTGTAAGGACACTCACACTCTGTAATGACACTCACACTCTGTAAGGACACTCACACACTCTGTAAGGACACTCACACTCTGTAAGGACACTCACACACTCTGTAAGGACACTCACACACTCTGTAATGACACACACACTCTGTAAGGACACTCACACACTCTGTAAGGACACTCACACTCTGTAAGGACACTCACACACTCTGTAATGACACTCACACTCTGTAAGGACACTCACACTCTGTAAGGACACTCACACACTCTGTAAGGACACTCACACTCTGTAAGGACACTCACACACTCTGTAAGGACACTCACACTCTGTAAGGACACTCACACACTCTGTAAGGACACTCACACACTCTGTAAGGACACTCACACTCTGTAAGGACACTCACACACTCTGTAAGGACACTCACACTCTGTAAGGACACTCACACACTCTGTAAGGACACTCACACTCTGTAAGGACACTCACACTCTGTAAGGACACTCACACACTCTGTAATGACACTCACACTCTGTAAGGACACACACACTCTGTAAGGACACTCACACACTCTGTAAGGACACTCACACTCTGTAAGGACACTCACACACTCTGTAAGGACACTCACACTCTGTAAGGACACTCACACACTCTGTAAGGACACTCACACTCTGTAAGGACACTCACACTCTGTAAGGACACTCACACACTCTGTAAGGACACTCACACTCTGTAAGGACACTCACACACTCTGTAAGGACACTCACACACTCTGTAAGGACACTCACACACTCTGTAAGGACACTCACACTCTGT
Source organism: Acanthopagrus latus (assembly GCF_904848185.1). Lineage (NCBI taxonomy): Eukaryota > Metazoa > Chordata > Actinopteri > Spariformes > Sparidae > Acanthopagrus > Acanthopagrus latus. The sequence goes on from NC_051053.1 coordinate 27,839,399, forward strand.
AAGGACACTCACACTCTGTAAGGACACTCACACACTCTGTAATGACACTCACACTCTGTAAGGACACTCACACTCTGTAAGGACACTCTCACACTCTGTAAGGACACTCACACTCTGTAAGGACACTCACACTCTGTAAGGACACTCCCTCACAGAGTTTAAACCCAGCGACTCGCCTCCTGTATGTTATTAGTGAAGAAGCCTCCTGGATGAGACGTGAAACGTCTTCAACAAACTGAAACACGTTCAGCTCTGATTCAGCACAGACGTTGAGAAGTTAAGAAATGTCGAGTTTCAACATGTCGTGCAGGAACATTGTTCTGCTGACTGGATCGGCCCGATCCAAGAAGAGAACCAGTCCAGAAAAAACCAGGGAGAAGTTTGCAGAGGCCACAATTATTTCAGTCTTTCACTTTGTGTCACTGCAGGATTTTTAAAATTGCCACAAAACCCTGTTTTGATGTTTGGATACCTCAGTGACCTCTATTATTTATTTATTTATTTATTTATTTATCTATTTATTTTCACTTTTTATAATAAATGATTGTCCAAGATGACCAGAAAGTTTATTTATTTATTTATTCATTTATTTATTTATTATACTGTAGCTTTGTTGCCACAAACACTTCGGGGCGTTTTTATTTTACTTTTAAACATTGTGTTTATTTTCCAACATACTGTAGTAATTACAAATAAATATATTATCAGAACATTAACGACTGAAGGATAATTAAAAAGACGTTGTGATGAATCCGAAATAAAGAAAAATTACACCATCAATGTTTTGATGGACGAAGTTTATGTCTAATGTTGGTGAATTTACCTTTAATACTGTCAAAACGCTGCGATATCTGATGAGTTACAACTGCTGAGAATTAAAGTCTCATCATAATGTGTTATAAGAATAATATGATGAATCTCATGAGAAACTAATACTGATATTGATGAATGTTGGTACCATTAATATTTCTCATCCACACTAACTGACACGTTTGTAACAATAATAATTATTTTTATCATGGTCGTCGTTGAATCAGACGTGTGAGATTAACTCTTCATGTTGATTCCTGCAGGAAACTAAAAAAACTCAAAGTGTCTGAATGTGACGAGGGGAAACAGAACGAAACTCATTTTATCAGCAGGAAGAACTTTGATTTATAATTTAACAAAACAGAATAATCTGATTTCTACTCTTGTGAGTGAAATATAATTCATAAACGTCCAAATTTACCAAATGTAAATGTCTTAAAATACTTAAAATCTGAAGACAAATATTAAACTGAGTCGAACACAAAAGTAAAAAAAATAAATTAATGTGAATAATCCTGAAAATATGTTTATGTAAATAATCTGTAATGCTGCAAGAAAAACAGTTTATAAGATTTAAAATTGATGCGTCAAATGTTAAATAATGGGGAAGAAATAATAATTCATAAAATAAAGCGGACAGTGATCAGAATCATCCTGAGGAGACAAAATAAAACCTGATTTTAAATTAATCATGTAAAAACTCTGATTATAAATTAAGAACTGAATAAAAAAAAACATTTGTGTTATTAAAACTCAACCAGCATAAAGTCACAAAATCATAGAAACAAATAAAAAACAAAAGCTCATGTAACTTTTTATTAAATACCAGAAGAGACGCCGTCACTAAAACAACACGTCTCTTCGTTATAACTCTAATCACACACTTTGTTTTCTTTCACATCATGAGGCAGAAACTCGTATTTCATCCTTTTTAATCAAGTTTAGTTCATCTGAAAAAAACCGACAGACAGACACCAACAGAAACAGACGGTACAGAAGTCGTACATGTGAACGCTAACGACAAGAGTGCAAAAAGGAAAAAAACAAAGAAAACAAAAACAAAAACCTCCAAAAACATTTTTATTTTTATTATTTTTTTTTACAAAAACCAAACATGAACATGGAGATTTTAAAAAGACAAACTGAGCCGCGATCAATAACCAATAATGTTCAACGTCTCAGCGATTAATGTCAGACTGTGTGTGTGTGTGTGTGTGTGTGTGTGTGTGTGTGTGTGTGTGTGTGTGTCAGAGGTTAAATAAGTTTTTCTTGCACTGTAAAAAATAAAGAGGGGAGGGGGAGAAATCAGCCAATCAGCAGCTTCGTGTCTGATGTTTGAACACGAGGAAATTATTTCATCATTCGACTCAGATGAAATGAATCCGTCCTGCAGTTTGTTCACAGTCGTTATTGATGTTTGTTTGTTTGTTTCTGACTGAACGGTAATGAAACGTGCTGATGATCAATATATTTATCAGTTGTTGAGCTTCAGCGTCTGTAATCTCTCCTCGTCGTCTCTCTGCAGCTTCATGTGTGTTTTTATTTTGAAGGCATCGTTAGTTTGATCCGTTCATGTCTCAGCTCAGATGCTGACCTGAGATCTGTGTGCAGGCCGATCGATATCGCAGCGATCGATACTGCGATCGTCCAGCGCTTCTTTTAACGCACTTCGTTCTGACGCTCTGTAAACCATCGACGAGCTGAATGATCTTTATTGTTTCTACCATTTAAACTAAATAAGAAAAAACTTGACGTCAGCGTTTGAATTCAGATCAGTCGTTTCTGATCGACCTGCAGGAAACATCAACCTCAGAGTTAAAATCATGATTTAATCAGTTTCAGAGGAGAAGAATTCGTCTGCAGGTGTTTTATGATCGACGGACGTTTGGACGCCATTTTAACGTCAGAGCATCACAAACACTGTGCAGCTGTGAGCGAGCGAGCCGAGCGTTCACATCAACTATATTAATTAAAGGTAATAAAACAAACTGTGTGTCAACGAACCAACGACGTAGAACGAGTTCAACAGGATGAAATGAAAGTGTGTTTTTTATTCAGCCGTTGAAATAATCGATGGCTCAAACCTGCATATCGAACCTTTAACCAGCACGACGCTGTCGACCTCAGATACAGCATCACAAATTCAAAATGGCGGACGGAAGAGGAGCTGCACACGGCGGCGATTTATTCTCAGAGAAACAAACGAGATTCAGAAAGACTTTCACGTTCTCGTCGACTCGTTTCTTCTGTCTGTTTGACTTTAAATCAGGACGTAAAGATTTCAGTAATTTAATTAAAGCGTCTTCACACTTTTATCTGAGTATCGGCCCGACAGGACCGTCGGACCGCTCGGTTTTATTTAGCTGAGAAATATTGTTTCACTCTTTTGTTTGTTTGTTTGTTTGTTTGTTTGTTTTCTGAGAATAAAAATATTTCAACAGTTGATTCAGAAACTTCAAAATAAAACAACTCATATGTGAAAGAAAAAGAAAAAGATTTCGTTTTTAAATTTTTTTTTTTTACATGTTTAAAAATAAAAAACAAACATTAAAAAATATTATTTATAATAGTTTTAATAATTGGTGCATGAAAGTTAAATTCTGCCGCGTGTTTTAAACAACTTATGTTAATAGTCTGTCTTTAATTTCTGATTTTATTGTTAAAGACGAGTCGATATTTAAAAAGTGCAGAGTTAAATCTAAAGTTTGGACAGAATAAAGTTTAAAACGTTTCTTTTCGTTTTCGTCTCGTCGGTGTTTCGGTTTCATCGTCTCGTCGGTATCGATCCGCCTGCTGACGTCACTGAAGCTGCCGCAGTTTAACTCCAAACAAATTCAATTAAAAATAGTTTTTAAATGTATAAAAAGATTTACAGTTTTTTATGTATCACTGCAGCTGAAAACCTCGTATCTCCACTCCTGCTGTTGGTATACAAAATAAAAGTATTTGTCGTCCGATTAAAATGGAGTCCCACCAGAATAAGAGGAGGAGGAGGAGGAGGAGGAGGAGGAGGAGGAAGAGGAGGAAGGCCGTGAGGCTGCTGAAAGCTCCGGTGAAGATGTTCACTGGTTTTATTTATTAGAAGATTCGTTTATTTTGTATTTAACTGCAAGTTTGGATCTTGGAGATACGAGTTTTGCACCTGACAGCGTGCGTGTGTGTGCGTGCGTGCGTGTGCGTGCTGCGGGGCCTCGTGAGCGTGTTGGAGCCCCGCACGCTGACAGAGGCCTCCGTCCTCCGCCGGTCCCCCTGCGGAGCTCCACCCGGGACACGAGGGCCCCTCAGCGGGGCGGAGACAGACGACACGTCGGTCTGATGCTGCTGGAGGATTTTTACTCGATCATGTTTTTTGTTTGTTTGTTTGTTTTTTTAATCAATTAACAGATTGTCTGTCTGCGCGGAGCTTTTACGCACATGCGCAGGAGGTTTTACGCTCATAGAGGGGCCCTGCTGCACACACACACACACACACACACACACACACACACAGTCTGGATGAACATAAAAACATAAAGAAATTAAAACAAACTGGTTCAGCTGCGATGTTTTTGCATAATTTTACACATGAAGAGTTCTGATCCAAAAACTGTTGTATCCGTTTGTTTGTTTGTTTGTTTGTTTGTTTGTTTGTTTACTTGCTGCTCGACGTGCTCGAGACGAATCTGATTTATTTTGGATATCGATGTTTTTGGACAGAAACTCTTCTTTTATCATTATTATTATTATTATTCACATCATCTTCATCATCTTCATCATGAGGCCTGTCCGGGGTCAAACCTGAGTAGATATGATTGTAGGCTTATTTTTCCTGTAGATCCCCTGATTGATTGATTGATTGACTGATTAATTAATTGATTGTTTCTGCTGATTTTAAGGCTTCGTTTAGTTTTTTTTTAAAGTTTTTTTTTCTTCCTCTGTAATAAAAAAGAGAAAAGAAAAAGTTCTGATTGTCTCATAAATAATTACTAACCTGTCTAATTCTTCTTATTGATCCTCATCGACACATAGAATTTAAATACATCGAACAATAAATACAAAACATAAATAAAAGACTCAAAGAAAGTACTGAAAATCTTTGTACAAGATATAAATAGCTTGAAATATTCTTAAAGAGTTTGTTACCTTTGGCAAGTCTAGTTTACAGTTGTACAACCCGCGGGTAACGAACTTTGTCCCTTTTTCAATAGAATGCAACAGAACCTCAGAACAGAACCGGCCCGTCGCTCTGCGGGCAGAATATGGCCAAAAAGTTTCACTTCATATATATATTTATATATATATTTTTGCGCTCCTTGTTTGATATTTACCACTTTTTTTGTTCTTTTTTTTTTAATTTGCCCTTAAACTTGACGTCTCTTGTGCGTCCTCGTCCCGGTGCCACCCGCTGAGAGGTGATGGGGGAGGAGGGGGAGATCAGTTTAGGAACGCGTTCGGAGTCACCCTCTTTTGATGGGACAGCACCCCGGGGAACCCCGCGGACACGCCCGGGGAGAAGGCCTGTAGGGAGCTGTTTCTGAGGGAGTCCGACAGCAGGGACTGCGGGGAGCTGCTGGTCGCCAGGCCGCCGAACCCCGCTGCGCCCTGCTGGAGGTGCGGCGGCGGATGCGGTCCTCCACCCGGCGGCCCCGGCGGCCCCGAAGCAGCGTGTTGGGTCCCTGAGACAAAATATCCGGCAGTCTGACCGGAGAGCAGCCCGACCGGAGACGTGCTCATCCCGTAACTGTTCGTCAAGCCCAGCGCTCCCGCGGCCGAGCCGCCCAGGATGGAGCGCCCCAGGTCCCCGTTACTCAGCTGCTCCACGGCGGGCAGCAACGACCCGTAGCCCGCCGCCTGGTTCAAAAAGCCGGGTGAGGATCCGTTGTAGTGCGGGTGGTGGTGGTGGTGATGGTGCAGGGACAGAAACGGAGAGATCTGCCAGTACAGCGGGTTGTTCGCCCGCTCGTTAATCCCCAAGCCGAGAGGAGCGAAGCGCAGCCCGCGCTTCATCGCCAGTTTGCCGCGGGAGGTGGCGGAGCGCCGGCGGAGCTTCCCGGTCGTCCCCCCGATGAAAACATCGTCGCTGCTCGGGTCCAGCATCCAGTAGTTCCCCTTGCCCGGGTCGTCGTAGTGCCGCGGCACCTTCACGAAGCACTTATTGAGACTGAGGTTGTGCCGGATGGAGTTCTGCCAGCCCTGCTTGTGCTCCCGGTAGTACGGGAAGTTCTTCATGATGAACTCGTAGATGCCGTTCAGCGTGAGCCGCTTCTCGGGGCTCTGCCGGATCGCCATCATGATCAGCGCGTTGTAGCTGAACGGAGGTTTGTCATACTTTCCGTTTTTCCCGCTGTTGTTCCCGTTGGTGTTCTGCTCCGGTGTGGCCTTTGCGCCGTCCCCTCCTCCGCCTCCCCCTCCGCCCTCCTCCTCCTCGTCCCCCTGCTCCTCTTTGCCCGGTTTCTCCGGGTCCAGAGCCGCGGACATGGAGTCCACCTCCGGCGGGTCAAGCGACTTCTCAGAGTCGGAGCCCGGGGAAGGAGAGAGGCTCCCGGGGATGCCGATGATCGCGGCGGCGGCGGCAGCAGCGACGGAGTCCGATCTGTCGCACTTGGAGGGCAGCAGGAGGCTCTTGATGCTGAAGGAGGAGGACCGGTGGACGGTCGGCGGGTCTTTTACATCCTCCATGCCCGGTGAACGAGGAATAAATAATAATAATAAAAAAACAACAAACAACAATCAACTCCAAGCCCGTCCACCTCCGGTACCCGGACTGGAAACAGGAGAGAGACAGAGAGGAGAGAGAGAAAGGAGGGTCAGGATGAGAGAGGCATGGATGGAGGAGAGAGAGAGAGAGAGAGAGAGAGAGAGAGAGAGAGAGAGAGAGCGTGGCTTCAGTGTGGAGAAATTAGTAATTAAGGAGGTTCCGACTGGCGGCTACATCACGCGGAGGAGGAGCTTCTCCAACTTGGTGGTTTTGTCCCACAGATCCTCTCCGCGGCTCTCCGTCTCCACACTGACGACCTCTCACGTCCCCAGCAGCTCAAACATCTCCGCTCTCTCTCTTTCTCCCTCTCTCTCCGTGTGTGTGTGTGTGTGTGTCGGTATTTACGCGCACGCACCTGCGTGAAAATCCCCCCGATGATCCAGAGCCTGTGCGTAAAAGCGCACGTCCGTCTGTATGTCTGGCTCGGCTCCGTGTGTGTGCGCGCCTGTGCGTAAAAGCGCGCAGGGGCAGTTCCGCCTCCTCCGCTTTTGTTTTCTCAACGACTGTAATAGTTCGAATTCATGTCGGCAAACACAGCGCGTGCACAATCGGTGTGCGTTCATGTGTGCGTGGGGAGGAGGAGCGCGGGGGAGGAGGAGGGGGAGGAGGAGGGGGGGGGGGGGGACCGAGCGCGCCGCTATTGTCTACTAATAAAAATCACTGTGCCGGGAAGGAAACACACACACACACACACACACACACACACACACACACACACACACACACACACAGGTCGGACGCTGTGACCTGAGCGCCTCCTGTCGGCCGCAATCAGAACTGCAGCACAATAAACCTGTTTGTGCTCCGGCTGCTGTAAACCTTCTAATAAAAACAACTACAATAACAATAATAACATTAATAATTATAACAATAATCAAGGTTAATTAAAGTTATGATAACAGTTACTTCACCTCGTTTGTAACATTTTACTTCTCTGAGTTTTCTGATTCTGTTTAAAGTCACATAATTCTTCTGAATCTTTATTTTAAATTCAATCATGTTAATTATGTTTAAATATGAACTGTAATATAATCTATAATCTGTTTTGTGGTTCTTTAAAGAACTTCAACTGTGACTCTAGTTTAATGAGGAATTTTTGTTTCTGGTCTGAAAGAGTAAAAAAAGTTAACAAATATAAACTTAGAGGATTAAATTATAATAACCTTGGATGATGATGATGATGATATTATTATTGTTATTATTATTATTATTATTATTATTATTATTATTATTTTATCATTATTATCATCCTTCTGGATGTTTTACAGACACAGTTAAATAAAGTTTTTTTTTAATTAAGAAATACAATTAAAGTGAAAAACAATTATTTCAGTTTCTCATCAAACATTATTTGCAGCTGAAGATTTTTGGGGGAATTTTGACATTTTTTGTTTCTTCCTTTCGTTCCATCAAATAAATCTGAATTTCCCAAAATTTATCCAGACACACTGAACATGGTTTTGGATATTTGGGAGAAAAAGTAAATAAATGTATTAATAAATACATGAATGAATGAATGAATAAATAAATAAATAAAAGGGTTAATGAGACACTGGAGGCCTGCAGCTGTTCTCCTGGTTGAATTAAATACTGAATATAATCCACATTCTGAAAGTTTTAATCTGTTTTATTCTTTCCGAAATCTTTTTTATTTTTAAATCAAACTCATATTTTCTCTTAAACTCACTGCAAACTTTTCTGTCATCAGCAGGAAGTCAAGAGGAGCTCGTGCTGCAGGCCTCATCATCATCATCATCATCATCATCATCATCATCATCATCATCATCACCATCATCATCACCATCATGTGCTCCTTCCTCAGTCTTATCAGAACAGTCGCTCTTTCTCCTCCTCGGTTCAGGAATCAACTGTTCGGCCCGGCCCACCTGCAGTGAACACAGGTGAGAGGAAACAACGTGAGAGAAGAAAAGTATCGGGAAAAATCTCCTACAGGAGGAGGAAGGTCAGTGGACTGTTTAACTGTGTGTGTGTGTGTGTGTGTGTGTGTGTGTGTGTGTGTGTGTGTGTGTGTGTGTTTTAAACCCAGTTGAACAGCTGCTGGAGAACTGAGAGCTGTTCACATGTACGGCGGACCAAACCTGACAAAACTAAAGTAAATACATTTTAAAATATTAATTAAATAACTTGATCAGTAATGCACCAAAATACATTTAAAAACGATAATTTAATATTTATTTTTGATAATTTAATTCTCTTTGTATATTTTAATTTTCCATAAATGTACTCTAGATGTTTATAAATGTGTCAATCTACTATTAAAAATGTTTTTGTAATGGGGCAGAAACACAAAAAAATGAAAGAGAAGAGCAAATAATTAATTAAAATTAATATCTATGTATATTAATACATTTTAAAAAACAAATATCAGTGTACATTTTATATTTGAATCATCACCTTTAGCTCATTTAATGGTGTATTAATTTATTTACTGTATTTAATTATTAACATTATTTATTTCAGGCAGTGTTTCGTAAAACATCAGCAGATTTGAGTTTAGTTAAACTTTAATGACATGTTGTATTTTAAAAGCTTGTCATATTTTCTCTTGTGTAAATTCTTCATCTTGAAAGTAACTAAAGTATTCAGAGTAATGTAATGGAGTAGAAAGTACAGTACTGCAGTCTGTAGTACAGAACCTGAGTAAATGTACATTCCTGTAGTAATCTGACTTCAAATGTAACCTCCAGTTAAACACACGAGTTTCAGAACATATTGATTATGAACCAGAACAAAGACCCGTCTCAGGATCGGGTCGGACAGCAGCACCGACTGCTGCCTTAAAGTCGTCGTCTAAGTTTTCTTTAACTGAACTGAACTTGAGGAAACGAGCTGGACGATCCTCCAGATGTGAAGCTGAAACGCTCCGTGTATCAGTTAACACGTATTGATCGCTTCCTTATGGGTCGAACGAGAGCGGATTCTGACGTGAGCGTCTCGTCTCTCTTGTTGAAGCTGCTGGACGTCAGATTTCTTTGTTTAAGACTCAGGTCAGATTTTTCTGCGACAGTTCAAAAGACGCGACCGTACGAACGTTAGCTAACCGCTAACAGAGCAGCGGGAGCTAACGTCAGTGTGGAGATGGAGTCTGCTAACGACGACGAGCTTCCAACACAGCGAGAAGTACGACAGAGAACATTAAGACATTTATACAAATAACCACGATTTAAAGTGTTTTTTAGAAGATTCATCTTGTGTGTTTTGTTTAAATCATATACTGAAGCGTCTCTGACACAATGCATGCTGGGAAGTCTGCTGACAGCTTGTTTAAAAACAGTTTTCACTTCCTCCTCCCACTGTTTCCCTGTGGTGTTAGTGTTAGCATCGCGGCTACCGTTAGCAGTTCTGCTTCCGGTCCAAATCAAAAACCAGCAGTCTGATGAAGAAAGTCTGATCTCAGGTCTGTGAACGCTCAGAATCAAACAGCTGGTTGTGTTAACAAGTTCGTCATCGTTTCATCTGGACCTGTTTTATTATCTGACTCTTCTTGCATGACTGTTTTTTTTACAGTGTATTTCCGTCTGGATCTTCCGTCTCGTTGATAAACTCGCAGGCGGCGGCTGACAGACAGTAAGCCTGCAGATTTCTGGGCCCCTGGAGTTTAGCCCGGTTGTTAATCCAGCTCTGGTTCTGCTGCTGAGCACGGTCTTATTCTGAGACGATAACAGTTTGATTTTTAGACTCAAGATGAAAACAAAGAGCTCTTTATCCTCAAACTGAGTCAGGTGTTTTATTCACAGAGTTTCAGCCTCCAGAAATCTGCTCGGTGTTCGAGCCGATGCCGACAGCGAGTACAAACAAATATCAACAAATCGACAAACAGTTTGTTGCGATGATCCTTCAGACGTGGTCGTTCACAGAAACGTAACAGAGGGAGGAGATTTATTCACAGACATCAAGCTGTTGGAGCGACACTCACAAATCTTTAAGGTTATTTTAACTTTTTTTTATTCTTTTGAGGCAACAAAATCCGTTGTTTTAATAAGAACCATGATGTTTTTCTAACGCTAACTTGTGGTTTTGCAGAAATGTTCTGATCCAACAGTGGTTCTGATAATTGATTCGGTCTAATCTCACAAAAAAAACAAAAAAACACTTTATTGACACAAATCAGACAGTTTATACACGGATGCTGAGCAGTGACGCGCCGGATGGAACAGCAGCTGTTGTTCTGTGTCGAGATGTGAAACAACAACACAACACGTATGAAACATCAGAAACACAAATTAAAATGAAGAACTTATAATTAATAACTTCATCAGAGTCAGTTAAGATATTTAAAGTTGAGCTTCATAAATGTTCTTATTGTGTTTGACACGCGGCTGCGATCGAGACGTTGAGCTGCGATCACTGTTTGTTTACAGTCACCGAACGATTTGTATGACAACAGAGCTGCAATCCTGATTACACACACACACACACACACACACACACACACACACACACACACACACACACACTCAGGTTGTCTCTCTACAATCTGCTGTATTAAATCTCTGCTGTGTGTGTGTGTGTGTGTGTGTGTGTGTGTGTGTGGTTTTTTTTTTTTCTTCTGCCAGATGGTGTTTCTGTTAAACTGGATCTGAACCTCCAACAAAAGCTGTTTGGGCTTCATTCACCAGCACACACACACACACACACACACACACACACACACACACACACACACACACACCGTCTGAGCTTTTCGATATCATTGTATCACAGCATGTCATCAGTAGTCGTGTTTCCATGAAACATCTTGAAGAATTTCACATAAGAAATTTGATGGAAACGACAAAAAAACTTCCTCTAATTTGCAAAACAGTTTGTTTAGTTGTTTGAGGTGTTTTTGTCTTTCAGTGAATCAAAGTTAATTTTCAAACAGATTCACAGATTCGACTCTGACGTAGTGAACGTTTAGCTCACATGACTGATCAGCTTGAACTGTTGTACTCGTTCTGATAGTCGTCTCGTCTCTATAATAATGTTTCAGTATCATCATGAATGTTGTGATATCTGAGTTTGTTGCTCGATCCTAAGATTGAACTTTTTCGCCCTTTTGTTACGACGTGTGTTGAAGTTGAGGCCGTTCAGACAAACATCGTTCTGAAGTTAGAACAGAGACGAGAAAGAAGCGAGATGTCTCACTCCTCATCGCTTCCCTCGTCTTCTGAACAGTCTGTGTGTATAATTCAGAATATTATTGATCCAGACTTTTTGAAACAGGTTTAGCGGATTCTGGATTCAGTCTGATGCGTCCTTGTTCATCCTGCCAAATGCGACAGAAGGAAACAGAGAGCTAAACTCGTCTCATGGTGGATTTTTGTTTTTCTTTTCACGCAAGATGTCAGGAACATTTTGGAAACTACAGAGAGAAACAGTCTGTGTTTCAAACTGACTGGCGGACGTTCGAGCTGCCTGAACGGAGACGGACGGACGTCTTTAGCTTCACTTCGTAGCGTGACTCCTACAAAGTGGTGAGAAGTAGCGTCTCTGATCGGAGCTGCAGCTGATAGACACACCTGTGTTGAACCTGTTCACACACAGACGAAGATGTGATGGTCAGGTGTGAAGAGGACAAACTGTGTCTGTGAATCAAACCTGAGATAGTGACGAGATATAAAGAGACTCTGGACAGACGAGGACTCAGTGTGCTCTTACATTAATGATTACAGGCTGACCTGTAAGCCTGCAGCGTCAGGGGAACCTCATCATCCACATCCGTTACTGCTGATGGTGTGCAGGGTCGCCGGGGGGCTGGAGGGAGGATCCACCATGACCAGGACCGACCAGGACCGACCAGGACCCCCTAGGACCGCCCAGGACCACCCAGGACCGACCAGAACCACCCAGGACCCCCCAGGACCGCCCAGGACTGACCAGGACTGACCAGGACCAACCAGGACCACCCAGGACTGACCAGGACCGCCCTGTGGAGGATCGATGAATGTATCTTTCCCTTCAACACTTTGACATGCTGACCAGAAGAATTGAACCAGCAACCTTCCAGTAACAAGATGCTGGCTCTACCGCTGAGCCACAGCCGCACAAATGTCTCACAGTCTGCAGCCAAATCCAGATATTTTTAAAAAGATGTCGGGACATTTTCAGACGACTGTGACGACAAAACTTTGCATTTTGAATTCCAAACATGATCTTTTCTGGACCTGAACCAGGTGTTTTTTGTGCCTGAAGTTAATCAGACCATGAGCACAGCGTCACAATATTAACATCTACGAATGTAACCTGAATAAAAGTTGTGCTTCCTGTTGACGTCACCTTGAACGGTGAGAAATTGCAAGAATTGCTTTTTCAAACGAATGAAACTAGCAGATTATTGGTGATGAAGATAATCCTGGCCTGCAGTTTCCATACGAGCCTGAATGAACCAGAATTGTCTTCGGCGCTGATGTGAGACTTTCCTAAAGTTCTAGCAGAACTCTTCTCCTGCTTCGTCTCCACAGTCCAGCGGCGGTCGGTGCTGTCAGTTTTTCCGCTGGCCCAGCTCGCCACCAGCTGCACAGATTACACAACTGTTGCCAAAACAGCCCGAGTATTTATGAGCAGCTTTCAGAGTTAGATTATCGTGAGTCTGATCCCACAAAACACGAACTTGGCTGACTCCTCGGTCACTCGCCTGCTATCATGAGCTCTCTGTTGAGGAGGGGGAGCAGCGCAGGAACCTGATGTGACCTCGCAGCTCGCACTTTCCACAGGTCGTCTTCAGGGACGACCTGAATCCTACTGAGGGTCCGATTGATCTCACCTGTTCGATCCTGCAGCTGCTCGTCTCTTCACACAACACTTGCTAACATTTATTCACAGAGCTCCGGTGTTTTCATTCAGCCTTCCTCTTTTCTCTCCTGTCTTTACTATTTACTGAACGATTCTGTGAAACAACTTTTGGTTTAACTTCAGAGGAGCAGCGACAGATTCTGCCGTCATCAGCGCTTACAGCCGAGATCAGACGACACATTCTGGGTTGATTTATCACAGATTCGCCCCTTCAGATAATCGGATGAGAAGTTTGGTTCTGGACTCTGGTCGGTACCGATGCTCAGCCCTGATTATTATCCTACACGAGGGATTTATAGGCTCGCAGACTCATCAGGCTGCTGTGATAATTTCACACGTTTCGTATATATAACCAAAAGACCAGCTGACTCCAAATCAGTGCTGACAGGAGACACGCCTCTTTTTATTGGATTTTAGTCCTCAACATTTGATGTGACTTCTAACTTGGCAGCTACAGAGAAGAATTCATCATAAAAAACGGTGTGAATAACCTTTAATGACGACGCTCTCACTGAAGATCAGAACGTCGTGTCAGATCGGCGTCTCCTCGACATTCTTCTCTCATCCAGACTCGTTTCTTCTGCCTTTGTCTTCTTCTTCTCACAGCGAGTCATTGCATCGTGTTCGTCTCCGTTCTGTTTACGTCTGTTTCCCCATGAGATCACGTGACCCAGGTGTAGGATTAGAGAGAAGAAGATCTGTGAAGTTTCTCTTTATGTGAGTGACACAACCTGGTTTTAAACCCTCCTGCAGGCTGAGCCGGTTGTAGGAGAAGAAGCTTTCTGTCTTCACAGTTCTGACTGCGAATCTTCAGCTTCGTGCTTCTGGAGGAAACTTTGTCTTCATCCACACCTGCAGTACCTCCAGATGTTCCTGATCCAGATGCTTAGAAACTGATTATATGTTCAATACACAGTGGAAACAGAGTTCAGAAGGATGTGAAAGAGATTCTGCTGCTTCAGTGTCAGCAGATGAAGCTGGGATTCAGTTTGCAGTGAAACATTTCTGCTGACTGTTAAATGTATTTTAAAAAAACAGTAAATCATTAATCGTCACATGAAATAATGATGTCAGATCTCCTATGAACATTTATATAAATATACATGTAGGGCTACACATGTAAGTGGAGCGAAAGCAAGGCATCAACACCATCAGGGTTACATGTTCAATCCCCACTGAGACCAGCTGCTTCTCGGAGTGTTTGCACACTGGATGTGTTTTGGCAGCTCAAATGAAATCATCCAACAAACTGTATAAACATGTTGAGGAGGACGTCTGCAGCGCCGGAGGGCTGCTGCATGTTCACCAACACGGCTGCAGGATATTATTCTTAATACGTCGTCTTTTAGTGTTCTACAGCTTTCTGTTGGCTTCACGTCTCAAACTGTCTTCTGTTGTCAGCTGTTGCTGCAGGAACACGTCACAAAAAACTGGTGACAAAACCGGAGATTATTTAGGAGACGAGGGACGTTTCCAGTTGTTGTTGTGTTGTTATTTGTTGGCCGAAATACGACGTTTCTCTTCTCTCACCATCTGGTTTATGAGCTGAAATCTAAGCTACAGAAAGTCGACTAATTGCAAAAACACGTGAGAGCGAACGTTTGCTTTATAACTTTGTTTTGACCCAATTTTTATGTTCATCCATCAAGTTTCACTATCATATGAAATCCTAGTAGTTGCAGTTTTAATTGAGAGATGAAATCAGTCTGTTTTCTGAGGCTTATAATGAAATATTCATCTGAAGTCACTGAGGTTTGTTGGTGTTTCATCACAAAATCATAAAAACTTCTGCGTTATTGTTCCAGATATTCAGTGATCCCTCGATAGAGGCCACACTGTGATGTGAACCAGGAAAACTCAGTCAAACAATTCATCAATAGTTCACAGAGAGCCGAGATGGGATCTGACAGTCCGTCCATCAGTATGAAGGATGACCAATATTGTTTCTCAAGCGTGAGCCGCCTGTCCGACCCGGCCTCCATCTCTCTGACCTCTGCGGCGGGTCTTTGTTCGACCTCTGTCAGCACAGTTTTGAGGGCCGAGCTGTCGGAGACGCAGCTGTCGTCACAAACTGGATTTCCAGGACAACAGACGCTCTCGCTGGATGCTTGACAAAAGACCTCGCAACCTGTTTTTGGTGCTTTTCAGGTACTCGTCATCCGCCCGATGTCAAACCATCTGTGACAGATATGACAGCATCGTCGGCGAACAGTTTCATATCTGCTTATCGGGTCTGACATGATCCACCTCAAGATGGTTTGAAGTTTAAAGTAAACTGAGGAGGAAGAGGAGGAGGAGGAGGAGGAAGAGGAGGAGGTCTCTGTGGAGAAATGAGGACAGTGGACGGGAACTTACTTCCTGTCAAAGCACGTTAACAGCGAGGCGCCCGTACTGTACGGCGGTAACTCCCTCTGGAGAGTACAGTGCGAGGACGAGATGGGTCCAGGTCCTCCATGTTGGCGATATTATTACAGCCCGAGCCGTTGCACCGAGAGACGCCAAACTAAATCAGGCTGACTCGCCCGGAGCGTCGAGGTCATCCAGAGTTTACAGCTATTAATAGAAATGTGCGTTGAAGTAGAAACATACACACACACACACACACATACATACATACATACATCGTACATTCATACATGCAGCCCCCCGCGAGGCCTTTCCCACACACACATACACACTCATCATTGAAAGAATGAGGAGGAGGAGGAGGAAGGCAGGTCTGGTTGGCACGGCGACGGAGCGCCCATGTTGCCACGAGGCAGCGGCGCTGCGAAGCTTCCGCTACAAATCAAAACATTTGGTTGATTCATTCAGGGCTGTTTTCACTCCTCCTCCTCCTCCTGCTGCTCTCGGTTGTGTTTGGGATGCTCACACACTGACCTACATTTACAAAACAGTGATGACATCATGGTTTGTAAGAGTGTGTGTGTGTGTGTGTGTGTGTGTGTGTGTGTGTGTGTGTGTGTGAGGGTTTGTTTACCTCAGTGTGTGTGTGTGAGGATTCAGTATTTTGCAGCGAGCAGTGTGAATCCGACTGGGGTGTTAAAGGGTAAACGGTGGTGTGTTAAAGGAACAGTTCAACTGTGTGAAGTTAGAACAGATTTTAATCACATATACGTTCATATTTGTGTGCATCAGAGGCTTCGTACCGTTCTGACATCTCAACAAAACGTGTCACATTTTTTGAACATTTTATAAGCATGTTTGTAACGTCAGAGACGCTGTGGATGTTTTTTGGGGGACAGTATGTTTTACCGACGTCGAGGGAAGTCGTGGAGAGCATCAGAAACAGATGACTCTGAAGTGTTCTGTATCAGTGTGTTTTTATTATCTACCACGATGTCAGGACACGTATTTCACACGGCGTGGTCACGTTAACGAGGCGGAAGTTTCCACACACTGTTTACCGTCTGTTAGCCCACCTCATTCACAGCACACCACATATGAACAAATTAGAACATCAAGCAGAGAGAAGAACAAACAGTCTGTACAGATTCATGTGTGCAAGATCATCTTCAGTTTGACTGCACAGACTCTTCATACGAAATGATCTCTGAATAATGTTCAAACTTTCAGGTGTTGTTATTTTGCTGTTAAAGATCTCTGAGTTTTATTTCCCACACAGAAACTTCACATCTGGTTTTGTGTCTCAGGTTTCAGTGGATCAGATCAGATCTGAGCTCTGGTGTGTTTTCACTCCTCGCAGATTAAAATCTACTTTCTTCCTGCAGCTCTGCTCCTTCTTACGCAATCTGCTCGTCTGACGCGCACGTGTTTCACTGATTAGCCGGTGTTGCTGCCACTGCTGACTCGAGGTGTCCCTCATGGGCCGCCGTACAGCCCGCTTCTCACCCAAAGTAGATTAATGGGTCAGTTTAGTGAAGTTCATCCAGGGTTCAAGCTGCAGTTCAGACAGAGTTCAGCTGAGCGGAGAGGAGGTGGAGGAGGAGGTGGAGGAGGAGCTCTGCTGGGAAATTCAGACCAGAGATAGAAACAGAAAAACAGCTAACAGCTAAGCTTCATCATGTGAAGTCTCAGGGGACATTTTTGTCATTGTTCACCAGCAGCAGACCAGTTCTTTGTGTTCAGCGTGTCATTATGAAGTAAACGTTGAATCTACATGATGATGACATCATCGGGCAGCCTGGCATCATTTCAATCCACTTTCACGTTTCCATTATTGACTGAATGAGTGAATAAAGCAGGAAAACATCTGTTTCCTCATAACTTTCCCTCAAATGGAGCCAAACTTTTCCTCATGAAGCAACCTGCCGTCGATCATACGACGTATCCCTCCCTGTAGGTAACTAACCACTAACTCCACCGCTAACTGAGCCGTGAGCTCATTAGCCAACAGTAGCTGGCTAACAGTGAAAGATAGCGAGCGAAGAGCTGCAGTCATTGGCTACTGTGGTGAGATGTGGTGGATGAAGACATTTACAGAAGATGAACCAAGGTCATACTTGGGTACCAGTAAAGATACTGTGTTTAGATATTATTTCAGTGAAAGTAAAGAAAAGTCACCCGTACAAATGCTACTTGAGTTAACCTCCAGATAAACGGCTCCTCTGAAATATAGATTATGGACTCTATGAATTTTTCATGGCAGTGTGATCGTTTGTGCCGCTGCTGAGACCTGCGATCGTTGTGATGCCGGGACAGAACCTGACTTATTCATGGAGCTGCAGCCGGAGCGAAGGGACGAGCAGCTGCTTCCGTCCGTCATGGAGAGTAACTCAGTAGCTCAGTAGCTCAGTAACTCAGTAGCTCAGCAACTCAGTAGCTCAGCAGCTCAGCAGCTCAGCAGCTCAGCAGCTCAGTAGCTCAATAACTCAGCAGCTCAGTAGCTCAGCAACTCAGTAGCTCAGTAGCTCAGTAACTCAGTAGCTCAGTAACTCAGTAAACCACGGATGTGTTGAAACTTTACATTTCTTTACATTGTGTTTTATGTCTTCACGACGCTGTGATCATGTCTGTGGTGAACGTTTCTGCTGTGATCAGGTCAGCAACAGCTTGATGGAATCACGGGAACAAAGACAAGAACAGATGGTTCGACGGTTTGTAGGGACGAGATGGTCGGCCGAAATAAAAGACCTGGAGATGAGCAGCAGTTCAGAAACTCACAAACAGATGGCGACAGAGAGAAACTGGCTGTCAGGAGGAGATCTCCTCCTCCTGAGGATATAAAGTCCTCCTCTCCTCCTTCTGATGATATAAAGTCCTCCTCTCCTCCTCCTGATGATATAAAGTCCTCCTCTCCTCCTTCTGATGATATAAAGTCCTCCTCTCCTCCTCCTGAGGATATAAAGTCCTCCTCTCCTCCTTCTGATGATATAAAGTCCTCCTCTCCTCCTCCTGAGGATATAAAGTCCTCCTCTCCTCCTCCTGAGGATATAAAGTCCTCCTCTCCTCCTCCTGATGATATAAAGTCATCATTTTTATCTTCTATTGAGACGTTTTTGGACGTTGAAGATCAGAGAAACTCTGAGCTGCACAAATACACAGACTTTGTCTGGACTTGTTTATATTTAAAGGAAAAGCACACACACACACACACACACACACACACACACACACACACACACACACACATCCTGCGTCCTGTTTGGACTCTGACACCAACTGACCGGACAAATGTTCTTTTGCTTTTTCTCTCAAACACTGCCGCTAGCTAACAGTCAGCGCTGTGTGTGTGTGTGTGTGTGTGTGTGTGTGTGTGTGTCTGACCACCCTGCAGGTTTGTGTGTATTATAGCGGCCCACTGCTCCTGTGTCCTTTGATTAAGGTCAATTTGGTAACTAGGGTTGGCAACACACACACACACACACACACACACGCACACATGTGAACTGTGACAGATCAACCGTTTCTGTATTGTCTCAGTCATCCAGCCTCAGTGGATGTGTACAGTTTAAGCGTGTGGTTGTTTCTCTCCACTGTCCGCGACATCGAGATGTTCTCTGAGTGTTTGGACTCGAGCCGACCACACTCGACTTTGGTTATGAATGAATTAAAAACAAGCCGAGGCATCGAGCATCAAGCTTCGGTTCCTCAGGAGATGGAAGACGCGACAACATCCAAACAAACGGATGATGTTTCAGACCGGAGTGTCAGGAGAAGTTCAGCCGGGCGGCGACGCTCAAAACAGTGTTGCTCAGTCGCTCGTGGCTAACGTACAGTGAGAAGTTTAAGCTATTGGAGGCAAATAAACCTGCAGTCAGACTCTGAATCCAGGCTAATTTGTTAGCCTTAGCTAGCTTGGAGCTAGGTGGGCGTGTTTCATTCGACTCAGCTCCGCCCACGATCCACCTCGTCGTCCATCTTTAGTTCCCCGGGAGTTGGGCAGAGTCAAGTACTTCCAAGATGGCGACGGCTGGTACCACCCACTTTGAGCTCCATACTGTCGTGGCGGCGCCGTCCACCATTTTTTTTACAGTCAGCGGGATTAAAACACGCAGCTCATCATCAGCGCCGGTTTCATAGAGTGAAACTTCAGAGCGACGCCATCAGATCCATCTTCTACTCAGAGAAATCGACGTGTGTGTGAAGTGGAACACCTCCAGCTGGTCACAGAGCAGAAGACCGCCAACATGGCCGCCACAGAGCCACAGTTACACCACTGAATGTGAGGGCAGGAAGACATTCGTGGAAAAGGCTCGTGCGGCCACATTAAAGTAAAGTACAGTGTGTGACAGTGACTAACATGAACCCGATGACCGTAACGTATCTAATATACGTCCTGAAGCCTTAATGCATCTGAGACCCAACGCTGCTGCTGTCGAGTCGCATCCAGTCACACCACTCCTTATTGCTCCTCTGTACGTTATCTCATGGAAGTGTGTGTGTGTGTGTGTGTGTGTGTGTGTGTGTGTGTGTGTGTGTGTGTGGATCATGCTAACGCTAACATAGATTCCAGCATGTTACTGTGTGTATGTGTGTCTGTGTGTATCTGTGTGTGTGTGTGTGTGTTGGATGACATTACTAAAAAGAGTCGACATGTTACACAGCAGAGGAAGACTTTAAACCCTGCAGCATCACACACACACACACACACACACACAGCCTCTCAGCTTGGCTCTGTGCCTGTACGCATGACAAGACCTCTGGGACCCCCTAAACACACACACACACACACACACACACACACACACACACACACACACACAACCACAACCACAACCACACCACCACCACTCCCACCCAAACTCGGCAGCCCAGCGCCTAATAGCGCCCAACATCTTCCTCTGACGTGGCTGTGTGTGTGTGTTTGCTTAGCTGTGTGTGTGTGTGTGTGTGTGTCTGTGTGTGTGTGTGTGCGAGCGCGCGGCTGCAGCAGAAAGAACACTGCGACCTAAAAACCCAGCTCACTGAGAGCGACTGCACGCTGAACAGAAGGCTCATCCAAGTGTAAACACACACAGAGAAGCACACAGGGACGAGTGTGAACACACACACACACACACACACACACACGGCACGTGGACACGTGTGTGTGTGTGTGTGTGTGTGTGCGCTCCTCCACCTCTTCTTCTGTGATGTTACAGGTTTTATCCTCAAACGTGTCGTCAGTCAGACAAGAATTTTTTAAATTTCAGACCATGTGATGACAACTGGACCGTTTCCGTGGCAACCGAGCAAACTCCAGTCTGCCTCTGAACGGCAGCGAGATCAGAATTATTGAACTAGTTTATCGACTGTTGGCCAGGTTGATCTGCAGCGTTGCGTCGTGTCGGTGAAGATGATGGTGTGTTTGTAGCGTCCTGTGAGAACAGCGTGTCTGTTTTCAGCTTCGTGTCGATTATCAAACTTTCTCCACTGATCAACAAAACATCCAAACCTCCAGGAACCAACGTCACATCCGCTGTTTTGCGGCGAACGCTGCGAACAGTTTGGATCAGAAAGAGAAACACTGCTTCTGTTTCAGCAGCCGTGTTTCCATGAAGCCTTCTGAAGAACATCCAACCAGATGTTTGACAGAAACTGTTTTTTGTCTTTCAGTGAAACAGAGTTAATGTTAGAAATGTTTGATGGAAACAGATTACAGATTAAACTCTGACGTAGTGAACATCCAGCTCACACAATCGAGTCTGTAAAACACGTCTGTCAGCAGTCGTGGATTGATGAGGAGACGCAACAGTTCCTCGGCTTCCTCCACGAATTACAACTGGCCCCATAGAAAGTAATCACTGATCACCTCTCTACATCCTGCCTGATCCTGTCGGTGTGTCCTGTCACCGCATCATCCTTTTCATAGCCGAGTTCATTCGCTCAGAACAGCTGATGTAAACGCACCGGTTGCACATTCAGATCTGTTTTCTTAAACACTTGCTTGACATTTTTTGGAAACATGAGTGTAGAGAGTCTTTAAACTTTCTGCTTCACTGCCTGAACAAGCTCAGTAAGATCATTAATAAGTTTAGCGTGTTTTTGGGTCAACAACAGCTCAGTGTGTCACCACTTTGTGAGACGTGACGTCAGGAGAATGAAGTTGTTAGGTACAGCTGTATTACATATTGTTAAAAGTGTGTCATTGGCTCTAATTGTTGTGAAGTTGTGGTTGTTTTTCTATCTCAGGATATAAATTAAACATTTCACCAGCGGCCTGGTGGCAGCCCGTCCACCCTGCCTTGCCCAGAGGCACCGTGGAAGAGTAGCGACCTCGAGAAGAGGTCGGTGTGTTTACCGGGGAGACTTGAGTTAGGCTGGATGAGGGGCGACAGTTACTCTTGAAAGTAACTCATTACATAACAAGATTACTCCCACAAAATGTGACTAGTTACGTTACTGTGTTAGAGTACGTAACCGTACAACCTCTGTACGTAGGATATGACGGCGTGCAGCCGACTGTACATGTGGATGTTTTGACTGTGCCGCCATCTTGTCGCCTTCTTTACAGCCATGTGTGACGTATGAGCGCTTTACTTCGTATGTCGATGGCCAGTTTGAGGGAAAAAAAGTTGTTTATTCAGCTTGAAAGACGACAAACCTTCAGTTTTGTAACAAACATAAATAACTGTATGAAATAAAGTAACCGAAGCTGTCGGGAGACGTAGTGGAGTAGAAGTACAACATTGCATATCATGAAAAATACTCAAATAGAGTACAAATACCTTGAATCAGTACTCGAGTCTCACCGCTGGTGTTCACGCCGGCACGCTGTCGCAGCACAGCGCCGAGCGCCGACTCTCTGCCGGGGGCCGATGTTGTGTTGACAGCTGGAGCCTCTGACATGAAGCCGAGATGATCGCTGCTGTAGAAATATTTACTATACATGACCACAACACACACACACACATGGCCTTTTCTAAGAGTGTGATGATGTACTCCTGCTAGACGTGTGTGTGTGTGTGTGTGTGTGTGTGTGTGTGTGTGTTTTCACTCACAAGCAGTCAGGTGATCTGCTGTTGATAAAAAAAAAAATGGATGTTAGTAGCTTTAATGATGCATTTCTTTTTGTCTCTGACGACACTGACGAGATGTAACCGGACTGTTTGTGTGAACACAGCATGTACAGTACAGCGTGTGTGTGTGTGTGTGTGTGTGTGTGTGTGTGTGTGTGTGTGTGTATATGTCTGTTTGTGTGACATCACGTCCATGTTTCAGCTGTTCTTTTGATCTCATCCCTGCTGATGACGTATGACGCGTCTGTTTGCTGGGATGCCTCTGTGTGTGTGTGTGTGTGTGTGTGTGTGTGTGTGTGTGTGTTCAGCCGTGCTGTACGTACTGGATGTTCTGGTACGTTCTGACCTCCTGGCTCCTGTTGGGGATCAGCGTCCTTCAGGATTCAGTCTGACGAGCCGTTAACTGAAGTCTGTCTGTTTTATTTCCTGCGAGCTGAACTGCAGGTTCTCGCAGGTGCGACTGTCAGCTGAAGACACATTTAACTGCAGATATCAGTCAGATAATTGTATTTTTAATTTTATATCAATGTGTCAACATATCCTGAAGAACATTATGATGATTTTAGAGGCTTTCGCTTAGCTTGAATACTAAAAGATGAATTTCATGAACAGCGTTGCGTAACGTTTCTCTTAAAAGTAACTCGTTATGTAAATTGTAAAAATGTAAATTGTTGCATTACTGCATCATCTACACGTTACAGTCGCACCGCTCGGTGACTTGTTGAGCATGTGGGTTCATTGACATTGTGAAGCCGTCTGTACCTGTCGGCGTATGGACTCCACCGCCATTTGTAGCCGCTAACTCAGCCGCTCTCGTTGATTTCACACAAAAATTCAAAATTATGTGAATATTTCCATGAAGTTATCTCTCTCTGCCGCCTCACTACGTTTAGTTAGCAACACAACTGTGTGTGTGCTACTTGTGTTGATGTGTTGTTGTCGCTGTTGTTGATGCTCGAGGGGACGACCAGTCACACGGGACAGTTTAACTTCTGGAGCTGATTCCACTGACATCTCACACACACACGCACACACACACACACACCCACACACGCCACGTGTGTGTGTGTGTGTGTGTGTGTGTGGAGATTATAGTGTGTTGTGTGGTATTAAAGGGCTTAATGAAGAACGTGGTGGTCTGATCACAGAGTGTGTTCCTAGTGCGCGCACACACACACACACACACACACCTTCATCTACTCACATATTTACACACACACACATATTAACTCTAACCTCACTCATCAACTCATATCCCTCCATGATGATAAAATTCAGGTGAAGTGTTGTAGTCCACAGAACTCTATGAAAGTGTGTGTGTGTGTGTGTGTGTGTGTGTGTGTGTGTGTGTGTGTGTGTGTGTCGTCTCAACAGTCAACCTGCTGTGTTCAGTGATGTTTGACTGACATCTAGTGGACGGTCTGAGTACTACAGATATTTCAGGATTTCTGTCAGTTGAGAAACTTTTCACTCTCTGACCTCTGAGACGTCTCGGTGTTTCAGTCCAAAACCCCAAAACATTTTCACTTTACTAACATAGAAATGAAGCTTTAACATGAAGCTTTTGACATTTGATGAGCTGGAAACTGAATCCAGAGGTCAGAATAAACAGAGTACAAATACTCTGTTAATCTCCTCCAGTACATGTTTCATGTATCTGTATTTACTCTGAGTATCTGTGTGACTTCTCCTCTCTACACCTGAACTTTCTCCTCCTCTCAGCTTCAGAACAGCCTCGTTACTTTAGTTTGATGCATCTGAGGTGAATTCTGGATTCTTGTTATTTCCCAACATCAGCAGACTGATGTGGACCAATCAGACGCAGCGAGACGAGACAAAGACGTAAAAGCCGTAAGAAGCCGTAAACAGACAGAGAGGGAGGCTGGAATGTGGAGAAAAGGCGTGTTAGTGTCTCGTATCTGCAGAGAGTTTCTGATTTTCTCTCTTTGTTGCTGCTCGGGACGCTTTACCAACCCAACATGTGTCTATTTGACGTCCTGGGAATGAGACTCAACAATCAACTGTCTTTGTGGTGCGTTCAGGAACAGCTGGGACAAATCCTACTGGTTCTACCTTTAACTTTAATAGTCTTTGAATTCTATTAATATGACGTGAGCTTCAGTTAGCTTTGAGCACAAATGTCCTTCAGAGGGAGACTTTTTACTCTGATACTCTGAGTCCATGTCAGAGCCTGAACTCTGTTACTGTGCTGGAGGAAACAAGCTGGATCAGAACTTTGTCTTCTACCAAAGTCTTGCCAGCTCACTGAACAACAGGTATTTCTTTCTGTCTGTCTGTTTGTAGTTTTAAGGGACTACAAAGCCCATGAGCACAGCCGTGACCTCCTCTGTGATGGTGGTGAGGTTTTCCTTTAATAAATCTGGAGGAGGACGTGACCATGTTGGTGCAGAGCGGCAGGCAGACGGAGAGAGAGAGAGACTCCACTCGTTCTTCAGCCTCCTCTCGGCTGTTAAAGGGACAGTTCCTGTGTTTCTCTCAGGATGTCTGACGGTGAATCAGCAGGATCCAAACTGGTGTCGGTGGACTTTGAGATCTTCGGTTACGTTCAGGGTCTGTATGTTTAAACCTCCTCCCTCTTCTTCTTCTTCTTCTCCTTCTTCTTCTGCTCTGCTCTGTGAGTCCAGGCTGTAAACTGATCTGCTGCTTTATTTAGGACGGAGCTGCTGCTCTGTCACTTCCTGCAGCTTCAGGAGGAGATATTAGTTTGAATCTGCAGCAGATCCAGTGAGCTGCTTGTTTTAGTCAGAGGACACAAGAGAAGCCAAAACATTAGACTGTAGAAAATGACATTCAAACAGCTAAATAATGTGTATAAACATGCATGAATAGCTGCTGTTTCCTGGTTCATATTCTAACTAATTTCTTTGTCTCTCATGTTTTTGCAGGAGTCTGTTTCAGAATGGTGAGTTTCTCCTGCAGCCGTCACATTAATATAACAACATTAGACTTCTGTTTAACTGCATTATACCCTGTTATACATCTTTAATTGTCACAATTAGTTTTCCTTGACAGAAATATTTTTTTTAGCTGGAGCTTGTTTTAAAACAGAAAATAATGCTCCAAACGCCATTAAAGCTTTGCAGAATTAGCTGTTAGCACTTTCTTTTTGCAGTGAACCTGTGGATGTACAGACAACAATCACTTGATTACTTCTATACTGAAGAAAACTTAAAAACATGGTGTTTTTAAGGCAAGTTCTGCACATGTGAGGAGCGTCTTTTTTAAGGATTTCTAGGGAGATTTATGGAGCCATCATCTCTTCCCTCCATGCTGATATAAAGTCAGGTGAATGCTGCAACACTGTTTTACTGTGAAGCTCCAGAAATGTTTTGTGGACTATGGAACAAAACTGATTGAAACTGATGAAAACAGATGCCCCTCACATGTGCAGAACTTGCCTTAAAAATATCATGTTTTTAAGTTTTTCCAGTGTCACAGTGATCCAATGACAGTTGTCTGTACATCCACAGGTTCACTGCTAACAGGAAGTGCTAACAGCTGATTCTGCAATGTTTTAATGGAAAATTCTTTTATTTTTGGTTGTTGTTTTGTTTTAAAACAACCCCCCAGCTTCTTCAGTTGTAGCTGACTGAATGTGCAGTATGTACAGTATTAACTCATCTTCGACCCCCCTGCAGTACACAGAGAAGGAGGGTCTGCGACTCGGTCTGGTCGGCTGGGTGAAGAACACCTACAGTGGGACGGTGGTGGGTCAGGTGCAGGGTCCTGCTGACATGGTGGAGAAGATGTGAGTTCATGTTGTGTTGTCACTGTTTCAGCCACTAGATGGCGATGTTCACCTTCAACATGGAGGTCCTCCTGTCTCAAATCTGTGTTCTCTTTTTCATTCGGTCCAAATATTTGAGGAGAAAATTTATTTAGATTTTTTTCCACAATTACCAGATCATAAACAGGTCCCTGAACACATCACTGCACACTGTCCTCCCCTGTCCTGTCTGCTCAGTCAAAGCTAATATCTGATAATCAATCATGAAACTGAAGCTCGGTGTGTTTTGACGTCCTCTCTGTCCGTAGGGAGTGATGTCACCAGGGTGTGGACGTCTCATTTAGGATGACATCACTGCCTCCAGACACACACACACACACACACACACACACACACACACACACACGACGAGTGTCAGACAGTGATATAGTTAGTGGTGTTTGTTTTCATCTCCTTGCAGCACCAGGCGGGTGGAGTCTAATGAACCAGATCAGCTTCATGAGAAAAACACTGAAAAAGATCAAATGCTTTTAATAATTTTTTGCAAACAGATTTAAAACATAAAACAATACCAGTTATCCAAAGTAACTAAGTACCAGTGCTGGAAAAAGTACCCATCAGTCATACTCCAGTAAAAATATTGAAATATTACTTTGGTAAACCTGAAAGTGACCAATATGAAGAAGTATTTGAGTAACACACAGATACTGGTCAATATGATAAAAAGGGCACTACGTGTGTCCACTATCTAAGAGGGGACCTCTGTTTCTGTTAATTATGAAAAAACAAAAATAGAATAGACAAGCTTCTTTTAAGGTCTTTTACCATAATATTGCTTCAAATGTGTTCAGTTCATTTTTGTTAAATTACCAAGAGGGATTCCACACACACACACACACACACACACACACACACTTTACTGTTTTGAGTACTTCATGTGATTATATCCAAAGGTTATATAATACATGTAGAGGAGAGGAAATGTAAAGTGTACATACATATTGAAGTATATGTAAGTGTTGGTTGTGAGTACAATACATGGGTGAATCACAGATAATCAGAATTGTACAAAAGTAGATTTAGCAGTAAAACTGAATATTGATATAAAACTAAAATACCTCAAACTTGTACAGAATTTGAGAACTTTACAGCCTGAGTGTTTTCAATAACACACTTAAATTAACAACATTGCAGATATTATAATTTTTCACTGTTAAGTTGCCCTGCGATGAGCTGGCGACTTGTCCAGGGAGTACCCTGCCCTCACCCTGAGACAAGGCTGGGATTGGCTCCAGCAGCAACACCCCGCGACCTCTTGGAAAGGGATAAGCGGCTGCGGACAATGACATGACATGACACTGTTAAGTTGCAAGCCAGTATAGTTTGTCAGCATCCAGCCATCTCACTGTCTCCTCTTTCAGAACTTTGTCTGAGTCAAAACCAAGCCCCGTCCAATCCGGTGCAGCGCTGTGAACTCTGGGTGTTGTAGTCGTTTGAGTAGAAGTGGATACCACAGCCCTTTCACTCTGTTTTCTCTGCTCATGTAGCATCAAGTTCAAAACTGTTTGTCTTTCTACTGCAGAAATACTTTCCAGAGATGAAATACTTCTTTAACTGCTCTGTTCAACTGTCACACACACCTTCAGGGGTACAATCTTCAGAGGGGGTTTATCACCAATGAAAATATATGGAAACATCCTCTCAGTGAAAGTGTGTGTGAAGGTGTGTAGATGTGTGTCAGTATCAGGATCAGAGAACGACAGCTTTCCTCTGTTCCAGTCCAGATTCACTCCGATCCTCTGGAGCTTCTTCTGCACTACAAGACCAGTGGGTGGAGCTGGTGGTGACCGCACTGAGTATTCACCTCTGTATGTCATTATTCTCCATAATCCAGACTGTATGAATCCCTTCCTCTGGACAGACTCTGCTAACACACCCAGTAACCAGCATGTACTGTCTCCAACCTCGACGTCCCAGCTGTGAGTCCCTGAGTTAAAGCCCTCAGAGCCCAGGACAGACCTGTACACATCAAACCTCTCTGGGTTAACAGGGAGTTGCTGTCTCTCTCCTCCTCTCACACTGCTCAGATCTTCAGACAGGATGAGGTTTGGATGAGCAGTGTTTGGGTCCAGAACCACAGGAGTGTAGGAGACCATGTCCTTCATCTTGTTCCAGATGTTGAAGCTCAGGTTGCCCAGGTGTTTGGCCTGGTCTATCAGAGCTCCTGAGGGCAGCTGTGGATCCTCCAGCAGGAGGCGCTGCTGGACTCTTTCCACTGCAGCCTTGTAGTTGTGCAGGAATGAGACGTCTTCAGCTCTCAGCTGCTCCTCTGTGGCTCTGACTGTGTGTGAAAGAGCTGCTATCTCTCTGCTCAGAGCCTCCATCTTCTCCTTCATCATCTGACTCTTCTGCTCCTCTTCCTCCCTCAGTGCAGCCATCCTGGCCTCCTCTTCCTCTGCTAGAAACTGGTGCAGCTTCTTAAACTGATCCTTGATCTGCCTCTCTGTGTGTCGGGCCTGGACCTTCATGTGTTCTGCTGTCTGATCAAACTCCACTTTAACTTCTTCAAAAACCTTTAACTTCTTCTTTAAAGGCTCCAGAGTTTCCTGAAGTTCCTTCTTGTGTTGTTGTGCAGCTTCATTGATGGGTCTGAATCTGTGGTTGGTGTGTTGTTCTGAGTCTCTGCAGACGAGACACACCGGCTGCTGATGGTCCAGACAGAAGAGTTTGAGTTTCTCAGAGTGCCGACTGCAGAGATCCTCTGAAGCTCTCTGATCTCTGTCCTGTAAGAAGGTCTCACACAGGTTCTTTAACACCAGGTTTAAAGGTGGATGGTTCCTTGAAGATCTTCTCTTACAAAGTGGACATTCTCTGATTTCTTTGTCTACCCAGCATCTCTGCAGACAGTCTTTACAGAAGCTGTGGCTACATGACAGAAGGACAGGCTCTCTGAAGACATCACGACACACCGGACAGCAGAGATCCTCCTCTAACCTGGAAGCCATTTAGTCTCTGAGTGACGCTGTGAAGACAGCAGACAGTACAGTCAGTCACAGCTCCACTTCCTCCTTCACTTCACTGAAGTTTACTTTCAGTTCTGGTTCTGGTCGGACTCACCTTCAGTGTGTGAAGCGTCTGCAGTATTGTATTTTCCTCCTCCTCTCTCCTGTAGATGAACTCACTCAGAGGACATTAGTTCAGTCTGAAGGTGGATCTGATCGTCTGTCTGTGGTTCTGTACTAAAGAGAGAGACACACACACACACCGACAAACTGTTTTCTGGTTTTTCTCAGGTGAGTCAGGTGAGTCAGTCCTCTGCTGGATGCTGTTGGTTCACATGTGACTCAGTGATTCCCTGGAAATGTAATCTGATACACTTATTGTTGTTGTTGTTGGAGAGGCTATTGTCCCATCTGAATGAGCACCAGCTCTGCCTGAACTGTAGTGTTGTCTAATATATCATTGATATTTAAGGTTCATAATTTTCTGAAAATTGTCAAGAGGAAATATTAACATCAAAATACACTGATAAGGCATTATATTTTGGCACCAGGCCATTTCATAGTGGATCCTCTGTGTCCTGTATGTTGTGGGATGGGGCCTCCATGGATCATACCTGCTCCAGCACGTCTTACAGTTGCTCAATCAGATTGGGATTCCTCCGGCTGTTCCTGAGAAGTGTTTGCAGTGTGTTGAGGCACATTGTGCTGCAGGGGGGCCACTGCCATCGGGTAGTGCTGTTGTGATGAGGGGGGGTATTTGGTCCACAACAGTGTTTGGATGGGTGGTTCATGTCAAGTGGTATTCACATGAATGGCAGCACCCAAGGTTTCCCAGCAGAACATCACATTGTGATAAGATGACTAATGGTATTTAAACACCTGTCAGTGGTTTTATTGTTGTGGCTGATCCGTGTTTATTAACTTGATTTTGTCACATTTATTTGGGCACCAATATCTTCATGTTCTGTGTATTTGTTGTCCAGTCTTGATCAAACAAAGGGTGGTAGCACACTGTGGCTCTATCTCTGGGTCTACTTCTCACTCAGGCTGAAATGCAAGGCACTAACAGCCAGTGGCATGCTGTGATTAACACAAGGAACACTTGAATTGTCATTAAATTATGACAGCTTGAGTACAATGTATTGAATACAGGTTATTCAAATGCTGAACTGAAATTCTCACAAATTATAGAGAGAATTTCATCTTGAATCAATAGCAGCAATAGCAAATGGCTCAAAGTGGCAGTTAATAACCTAAAAGATCTTGAGATCAAATGGATTATGAATTTGATTGATTAATCAGTTCTCATGACACTGCAATTGTTTGTAAGTACAAATCAACATCTACTCCTGTAGTAGACTAGTGGGGTTAGATGTCAAGACTTTTGGCTAAAGGGTTCAAGATGTGAACCTCAAATTTTAACACTGTCAATATAATGTTAAAATTAATATTGCGCATTTATGAATGATTGCCACCAGCACACTGCCTCACATGGGGCACCATTATGTTTGGCATAGCATTACACAAGGCACAAGTAATTATTGTTTATGCAACATTAAAAGGGAGATTTAGGTTAAATTTGACTAGTCAGGTCAGAGCTGGTGCTGTGTTGCTCCAGGAGGATGAACAGGGCATTGACTGTCCAGTCAGATACTTTTCCAGGAAGTTTGCTTCCTATCAGTCAAGCTACTCCGTCATTGAAAAAAAGAGAGTTAGGGTTAATTTGGGCACTTCAGCATTTTGATGTTTATGTCGGGGGTGCTGAATCTCTTGTAATCATAACCCTTTGACATTTCTGCAGTCACTCCAAAATCCAAACCAGCGGTTAATGCACTGGGCTTTATTTTTTCAACCATTCATCTTAGATATTCGTCACATTAAAGGTTCAGACAATGTGATAGCTGATGCTTTGTTCCGTGCTCCCACTGATTGATGTTTTATGTTTATTACCCCATGCTTCCTTCTCTTTCTTCTTTGTTTTCCAGGGCCCGCATAACAGATGTTATGACAGTTGGGAAGTGATTTGGGGGAAAAAGGGGGTAACTGGGTGTGTATTTGAGAATTTGAGTGGGAATTTATTTAAATTCTGTGATTTCTTGTAAATTTTTGTGTCCCTTTATTCACCTTGTTTCCCAATAAGCCACATTTGGTGAACTTGGTGAATTTGGTGTAATTTAAATTGATGATTTTTGGTATAATGGAATTGAGCACAGTGATTTTTGATAGGAGGATGCAACGTATAAAAGACACCAGACACAAAGTAAACCAATAAACCAAATTTATTAGATAATTCCCCAAAAGAAAACAGGTACAAACAAGTCTTTAGTCTGACCAACAAAACATGCAGATATTAATTGATGTGTTTATTTGTGGTCATCTTTTATTTGGTTCTTCATGGTCACACACACGTACGCACACAACCACACACACACATACTGGTCAATATCAGAAACAGGGCACTACATGTCTCCACGATCTTAGAGGGGACCTCGTTTGTGGACATTTTGAAAAAACAAATATATAATAGAAAAGCTTCTTCGACACACACACAACTGCAGTGACCCATATGAATAGTACTTGAGTAAGATTATTAAAATGCTTTATATTAAATCTACTAAAGTACCAAAATTACAAGTTAAAGTTACTGATACATATATTCACATGTACTGTACAAAAGTAGATTTAGCTAGAAAACTGAATATTGATATAAAGCAGAAGTACTTCAAATTTGTACAGTATTTGAGAACTTCAGTGTCTGAATGTTTTCAGTAACACTTTTATGGAAACAACATTGTGGATATTATAGTTTTTCACTGTTCAGCTCCAACACAATATTGTTCGTCACCATCCAGCCGCCTCACTGTCTCCTCTTTCAGAACTTTCTCTAATCCAAAACCAAGCCCCGTCCAATCAGGTGCAGTGCTGTGAACTCTGGGTGTTGCTGTCTTTCTAACTTTGAGTTGAAGTGAACACCACAGTCCTTTTACTCTGTTTTCTCTGCTCATGTAGCATCAAGTTTAAAACTATTTGTCTTTCTACTGCAGAGAGAGACAGTTTTATTTAAGGACCATCTTTCCAGAGATGAAATACTTTTTTACCTGCTCTGTTCCACTGTCACACACACCTTCAGGGGTGACATCTTCAGTGAGAGTTCATCCACAGTGCCAATGAATGGAAACATCTTCTCAGTGAAAGTGTGTGTGAAGGTGTGTAGGTGTGTGTCAGTATCAGGATCCGAGAACGACAGCTTTCCTTTGTTCCAGTCAAGATTCACTCTGATCCTCTGGAGCTTCTTCTGCACTACGAGATCAGTCGGTGGATTTGATGGTGACCCCACTGAGTATTTACCTTCATATAACTGTATTCTCCATAATCCAGACTGTATGAATCCCTTCCTCTGGACAGACTCTGCTAACACACCCAGTAACCAGCATGTACTGTCTCCAACCTCGACGTCCCAGCTGTGAGTCCCTGAGTTAAAGCCCTCAGAGCCCAGGACAGACCTGTACACATCAAACCTCTCTGGATTATCAGGAAGCTTCTGTCTCTCTTTTGGTCTCACACTGCTAAAGTCTTCAGACAGAATGAGGTTTGGATGAGCAGTGTTTGGGTCCAGAACCACAGGAGTGTAGGAGACCATGTCCTTCATCTTGTTCCAGATGTTGAAGCTCAGGTTGCCCAGGTGTTTGGCCTGGTCTATCAGAGCTCCTGAGGGCAGCTGTGGATCCTCCAGCAGGAGGCGCTGCTGGACTCTTTCCACTGCAGCCTTGTAGTTGTGCAGGAATGAGACGTCTTCAGCTCTCAGCTGCTCCTCTGTGGCTCTGACTGTGTGTGAAAGAGCTGCTATCTCTCTGCTCAGAGCCTCCATCTTCTCCTGCATCATCTGACTCTTCTGCTCCTCTTCCTCCCTCAGTGCAGCCATCCTGGCCTCCTCTTCCTCTGCTAGAAACTGGTGCAGCTTCTTAAACTGATCCTTGATCTGCCTCTCTGTGTGTCGGGCCTGGACCTTCATGTGTTCTGCTGTCTGATCAAACTCCACTTTAACTTCTTCAAAAACCTTTAACTTCTTCTTTAAAGGCTCCAGAGTTTCCTGAAGTTCCTTCTTGTGTTGTCGTGCAGCTTCATCGATGGGTCTGAATCTGTGGTTGGTGTGTTGTTCTGAGTCTCTGCAGACGAGACACACCGGCTGCTGATGGTCCAGACAGAAGAGTTTGAGTTTCTCAGAGTGCCGACTGCAGAGATCCTCTGAAGCTCTCTGATCTCTGTCCTGTAAGAAGGTCTCACACAGGTTCTTTAACACCAGGTTTAAAGGTGGATGGTTCCTTGAAGATCTTCTCTTACAAAGTGGACATTCTCTGATTTCTTTGTCTACCCAGCATCTCTGCAGACAGTCTTTACAGAAGCTGTGGCTACATGACAGAACGACAGGCTCTCTGAAGACATCACGACACACCGGACAGCAGAGATCCTCCTCTAACCTGGAAACCATTTAGTCTCTGAGTGACGCTGTGAAGACAGCAGACAGTACAGTCAGTCACAGCTCCACTTCCTCCTTCACTTCACTGAAGTTTACTTTCAGTTCTGGTTCTGGTCGGACTCACCTTCAGTGTGTGAAGCGTCTGCAGTATTGTATTTTCCTCCTCCTCTCTCCTGTAGATGAACTCACTCAGAGGACATTAGTTCAGTCTGAAGGTGGATCTGATCGTCTGTCTGTGGTTCTGTACTAAAGAGAGAGACACACACACACACCGACAAACTGTTTTCTGGTTTTTCTCAGGTGAGTCAGGTGAGTCAGTCCTCTGCTGGATGCTGTTGGTTCACATGTGACTCAGTGATTCCCTGGAAATGTAATCTGATACACTTATTGTTGTTGTTGTTGGAGAGGCTATTGTCCCATCTGAATGAGCACCAGCTCTGCCTGAACTGTAGTGTTGTCTAATATATCATTGATATTTAAGGTTCATAATTTTCTGAAAATTGTCAAGAGGAAATATTAACATCAAAATACACTGATAAGGCATTATATTTTGGCACCAGGCCATTTCATAGTGGATCCTCTGTGTCCTGTATGTTGTGGGATGGGGCCTCCATGGATCATACCTGCTCCAGCACGTCTTACAGTTGCTCAATCAGATTGGGATTCCTCCGGCTGTTCCTGAGAAGTGTTTGCAGTGTGTTGAGGCACATTGTGCTGCAGGGGGGCCACTGCCATCGGGTAGTGCTGTTGTGATGAGGGGGGGTATTTGGTCCACAACAGTGTTTGGATGGGTGGTTCATGTCAAGTGGTATTCACATGAATGGCAGCACCCAAGGTTTCCCAGCAGAACATCACATTGTGATAAGATGACTAATGGTATTTAAACACCTGTCAGTGGTTTTATTGTTGTGGCTGATCCGTGTTTATTAACTTGATTTTGTCACATTTATTTGGGCACCAATATCTTCATGTTCTGTGTATTTGTTGTCCAGTCTTGATCAAACAAAGGGTGGTAGCACACTGTGGCTCTATCTCTGGGTCTACTTCTCACTCAGGCTGAAATGCAAGGCACTAACAGCCAGTGGCATGCTGTGATTAACACAAGGAACACTTGAATTGTCATTAAATTATGACAGCTTGAGTACAATGTATTGAATACAGGTTATTCAAATGCTGAACTGAAATTCTCAAAAATTATAGAGAGAATTTCATCTTGAATCAATAGCAGCAATAGCAAATGGCTCAAAGTGGCAGTTAATAACCTAAAAGATCTTGAGATCAAATGGATTATGAATTTGATTGATTAATCAGTTCTCATAACACTGCAATTGTTTGTAAGTACATATCAACATCTACTCCTGTAGTAGACTAGTGGGGTTAGATGTCAAGACTTTTGGCTAAAGGGTTCAAGATGTGAACCTCAAATTTTAACACTGTCAATATAATGTTAAAATTAATATTGCGCATTTATGAATGATCGCCACCAGCA
Source organism: Acanthopagrus latus (assembly GCF_904848185.1). Classification (NCBI taxonomy): domain Eukaryota; kingdom Metazoa; phylum Chordata; class Actinopteri; order Spariformes; family Sparidae; genus Acanthopagrus; species Acanthopagrus latus. The sequence goes on from NC_051053.1 coordinate 27,874,858, forward strand.
CACTGCCTCACATGGGGCACCATTATGTTTGGCATAGCATTACACAAGGCACAAGTAATTATTGTTTATGCAACATTAAAAGGGAGATTTAGGTTAAATTTGACTAGTCAGGTCAGAGCTGGTGCTGTGTTGCTCCAGGAGGATGAACAGGGCATTGACTGTCCAGTCAGTTACTTTTCCAGGAAGTTTGCTTCCTATCAGTCAAGCTACTCCGTCATTGAAAGAAAGAGAGTTAGGGATAATTTGGGCACTTCAGCATTTTGATGTTTATGTCGGGGGTGCTGAATCTCTTGTAATCATAACCCTTTGACATTTCTGCAGTCACTCCAAAATCCAAACCAGCGGTTAACCCTTTAAGCGCCAAAGTCGCAAATTTGCGACACAGCACTGTACTCAACAAAACAGCTGTTTTCTCCTAACGGGGGGTTACATGTCGTTCATACTTCTCACCACTAGCTAGCAGACATCTCTTACTTAGACCATAGCTCATAAATACGTCATGCTTCAATGCAAAATGTTCGAGGAAGTCCCATGCAAACTGTTGGGTGAGACACCAGAGATGAGTCAGATGAGGGAGGAGCTTTGTCAGACCGCTGCTGAATGCTGTTGGTTCACATGTGACTCAAGGGAGTGTTTCAGTCCAAAGTCCTGATTCACTTCTGTAAATGTAATCTGATACACTTCTTGTTGTTGGAGGGGCTATAGTCCCATCAGAACCAACGCCAGCACTGCCTGAACTCTAGTGTCCTATATTATATTATTACTGATATTAAATGGTCGTCATTGTCTGAAACTTGTCAAGAGGAAATACTAACCTCAAAATAGATTAACTTGATAATATTATAAGGTAAAATAGGTACCTTTGCAGTCAATTTTTGGAAACTTTTTTTTCAAATTGTATTTCAAATTTTACTTAAATCAGGTTCGGTACGCAGGAAGTCAGTCAGCAAAGGCAAACAAATCCACAGGGGGTAGGCAGAGACAAGGACGAGGAAAAACAGGCAGGAGTCAACAAACAAAAATACTCAAACATTAGGAACAGGGCTGGGACGCTAAGTGCAGCGACAAAAGACAAACTGACAATGGACAGGGGAAACACAGAGACTACATATAAACACAGAAAGGGAGCTGGTGAAAGTAATCATTGCCAGCGAAGGCAATCACGGTGGAGGACAAACCCACAAGCACCGGGAGAGGGGATCTGAAATGAGAGGAGAGGTAAATACTACAAAATAAGACACTGGAAAACTATAACACAGAGCGAGCCATGACAGTACTCCCTCCCCTAGAGACGGCACCTGAGGTCCCAGGATGGTGGTGGCGGAAGTCCTGGATGAGAGTGGGGTCCATAATGTTGCTGGAGGAAACCCAGCACCTCTCTTTGATACTGTATCCCTCCGAGTCTACCAGGTACTGGTGACCACGACCACATCGATGAACTGCCAGAAGCTGCTTCACTGTACAAACTGGATCTCCATCGATGAACCGGGGAGGCAGTGGGGGTTGAAGACCAGGACCAGAGAACTCTCTGTCTCCAGCTTGACCTGGGCCACATGAAACGGGAGGTCCTTAGGATAGCCACACCTTCTGCCCAGGCCTGTAGGAACGAGCCGTGATAAGCCGGCAGTCAGCTGCCCTCTTGGTCCTGGCCGAACTTTGAAGCAGCACCTGGCGAGCCCTATTCCAGATTCTGCAGCACTGATGGATGAGGGCCTGGACTGAAGGGACGCCAACCTCTTCCTCCAGGGCTGGAAACAGTGGGGGGTGATAACCGTAGGTGCACTGGAGGCAAAACAGGGCAGGCTGCTCCATGTTGCTGGATTCTGGGAGACAAGGAAACATAGTCCGGTCTGGACTCAGTCTGGCTTCTGGACTGGGGATGGTATCCGGAGGTGAGGCTGACTGTAGTGCCCAGGAGAGAGTAGAGGGCTTTCGAAGATCATGAGGCAAACTGTGGCCCCGATCTGACATCACATCCTTAGGGAAACCACGTAAACAAAATACATACAGCAACATCACCTCTGCCGTTTCCCTGGTGGAGGGCAACTTGGGAAGAGGGACAAAGTGAACCATTTTCAAAAAACCTGTCCACCACTGTTAGGATGGTTGTGTTACCCTCTGTGGGGGGCAACCCTGTGACGAAGTCCAGGGAGATGACAGACCTTATTCCTGGCACACATCGGATGAGTGGCCTCGTGCTCGCCCACCTCCTCAATGGCAGGCCACCAGAGCCATTGTTTGACGACGAAGCATGTTCTCTTTATAGTAGGATGGCAGGACAGGAGGGAGGTATGAGCCCAGTGGATCACCTGAGAAAGGAGAGAGGCAGGAACTAACAACCAGTTATCCATCCGGTATATCAGAATTAATGATTGCCTGTTTGACCCTCTGTTCCATCCCCCATGTGACTGTGAGGTGAATGATTATGTACGCCACCTTGGCGCCGTCCGTCGGGAATGAGGCAGCCTGCATCTCAAAATGCAGCAAACACTGGACCAGCAAAGAGCGGCAACTCTCAGATTCCCCAGAAAACCGTGACAGGCTGGAGAGGTGATGTGCTGGAGCTGATGTGAGAGCCAGAGCAGGTACCGTGCAGGCTGAGGAGCTGGAATGAGGACCGAACCGGCTGTCAGAGCAGCGACACTCTGATTTCCCAGCTGGACAGTCTTCAGGGCGGAGGAAGTCAATCACGGCGGAGGCCGAACCCACAAGAGTCGAGACGGGATCTGAAACGACAGGAAAGATAAATACTACAAAATAAGACAGTGGAAAACTGTAACACAGAGTGAGGCATCACTACGACATGTCACTGCTATCTGAGAGGGGACCTTTGTTTCTTGGTCAATTTGAAAAAACAAAAATATGATAGAAATGCTTCTTTTAAGGTCTTTTACCATAACATTACACACACACACACACACACACACACACACACTCTCTCTCTCTCTCTCTCTCTCTCTCTCTCTCTACTATTTCCTTTCATTCACAGATCTTTTCTTTTCCTCATGAGCACATTCACCCTCACGTCCTTCCTCTCGACTCCACTTTCACCACGACCTCACTTCCTGTTGGGCCTGGGAAACAGGAAGCAGCTGTTCCTCTGCACAGAGGAAGAGGAGGGTGGAGGGGAGGAGAGGAGGTAATGGATGGAGGAGAGGAGGGAGAGAACAGAGAGAGTGAGAGAAGCTGGTGGTGAACGAGTGGGTGGTTTCCTCTTTTTCCTCTGAGAAACAAAGAATTCCCAGAGAGCCGAGTGGCTCAGAAACACTGAGGAGGACGAGAGGAAACAGAGCTGAGGTGTGAAAACAACATGGAGATTTTACAGGTGTCTGACATCAGAGCTGGATCAGATTAATTAAATGAGTGTGAATTCAAATAATAAACATGCTGGCTGTTTTCTGTCAGAGACACAGTGTAAACGTCATACTTTGCTGGACACATTAATCCAGATTATGACTGATTAAATCTGATGCATGTTTAGCACGCTAACCAGCTAGCCTGGCCCGAAGCTCCTGTGCTTTATGCTCACAGTCTGGACTGCTAGCTGCACGGCTAATTCAGCTAACCAGCTGCCTGCAGTCCAGGTTAGCAAGAGTTACTCCTGTGATGTGCCGCTCCCTGTTTGTTTGAAGTATGAATTCAAAGGTGACAGTTCCTACGTACTGCACCTTTAATGGAAGATACAAATACAATTTTTTTTTTTTTAATTGTTGATGAATCAGTCGATTTTATTTCTTGATTCATCGAATAGTTGTATGGTCTTTAAAATCTTGATCACTGTCTCGTCCTAGTTGGTGACTGATCGATGATTGTTGCAGCTGTAAAGATTAATATCATTTCTCTTCAGTTGTGTCTACGAATCATTTTCTTTGACTGAAGCTACACTGTTGTTATTGTGGATTAAAGTGATGGACAACAAGACCTCATTTATAATAACTGAAATTATCCAGATTACAGTGGTAGCAGTGTGTGTGTGTGTGTGTGTGTGTGTGTGTCAGAGGGATCAGTGTGTTGTTTTAGAGGAAATGCAGCAGATTACAAACCAACAAACATCCAGCTGCTGCAGACTTAATGCTAAGATGTGTGTGCGTGTGGATACAGTAGAGTAGTGGGTCATTGAGCAGATCAGTCGACTGTGGATGGAGAAGTTTTTATGCCAAAAATGAAAAAGTAGGACAGCTCGTCTCTCTCTCTCTCTCTCTCTCTGTCTCTCTCTCTCTCTCTCTCTCTCCCTCTCTCTCTCTCTCCACCCTCCTCTTCTCTTGCTCGCTCGCCCATTCGCTCGCCTCTCCCTGGCTGAGCTTCAGTCGTGGACGTGACCCTGATCCCCTGAAATCTCCTCTAATCTACACACACTCCATCAGATGGTCACAGAAACACTCTCTCTTGTTCTCATGGTTAAATATAGACCAAGGAATGTTTGTATTTTCCCATCATGCCCCTGGTTCTCCAGATGCTGGTTATGATTTTTTTTTAATTTGTTTATTTTTGGACACATTTTTGTCCCACGAGGAGCAAAAACCCGTGATGGTGACGTCAACGGTTCCTTCTACAGAAAAAAACACATGAACGACCTCTGAGACAGTTTTCACATGTGAGTTATTTCAGTTCAGACGTGGTGATACAGTGAAACCATCACTGAGACAATCAGACTCCATGTTTCTACTCAAAGACAGAAAGAAGTTCATGTAGAACATTTGCTGAATTAACAAGAAGGTCCAAATAATGCAGAATGAGTCAGAGACAGAGTTTCACAGAGTTTATAAAGTGTCTCCAACTCAACAACTCACTAAACTGACACATTTGTTAAGGGAGTCTGGGGACTTTCTCCACGGGGACAAAGAAGTCGCCTATATTGTTCCTGTTTAGTGTCTTTGTAACATGTGACATGTGTAGATCAATAACATGTTTCTTCTTTCATAAATGGAGTGTAAATGGTGAAATCAGTGTAAACAGTGTGTTCAAACAGCTGATCAATGTTGGCAGGTAAGACTTTAGCACTTTAGACACAGAAGCAGACAGGCTGGTACAGACATGCTGCCACAAACTGACACTTTTTACAAGGAGACAAACAACTTCAGCTGAAACATTTAATGCTGAATTTACAACAAGGACACAATGAGTCAGAATCTGTCAGACAAAGTTTCATAAAGTTTATAATGTTTTACGCTACGTAACAACTCCTTAAATTAGCTGATTTGTTAAGGGAGTCTGGTGAAATTGTGGTTAAAAGTTAGCTTCATGTATTATATTTAATGCTGAATTTACGAGAAGGAGACAATAATTTAGAATTTGTTGTTGATCTTAACACGATCAACAACTCTTAAATCGCTGCATTTATTAGGGGAGTCTGGTGATGATGCTGACATCAGCAGGTTAACAGAGAACAAACATGTAGTTTACATCACAGCAGCGTTCCACCTGTGATCAGATGATTCAGATGTCTCCTTCTCTAATGTGTCTTGATTTGATTTGAACAAAACAGCTTTCACTCTGAGATCAAAGTAATCAGAATACACAGTTAGTAATCAGAGTACAGTCTACACAGAAACAGTGATGGAGCTTCTTCTGTCCTCCGCAGGAAGGTGTGGCTGAGTAAAGAAGGAAGTCCAAGCAGTCGGATCACCAGAGCCTGCTTCAGCAATCAGAGGTCCATCGACAAGCTGGAGCTGTCCGGGTTCAAGACCCGCTTCTGACCCGCCAATCAAACAAACCGAGAGAGAGAGAGCTGCTCGTAGTGCTCAGATCTGTGAGATGACTTACTTTAGATTTTCTATCTGTGAACTCTGTGAATGACGACTGTTGAATGACGGACCGGAGTTGAGAGCTTGAGTCCCGACAGGCTGCTGGTGTGGTGATATTTGATTGATAATAAAAGAAAAACTAACATGAACTTATTATAAATAGTGCTGCAACCAACTAAATAATCTGTCTGTTATAAGTATGTTTGATCAATAAAACATTTAGTCTATGAAGAGCTCAAAGTGACGTCTTCAGATTTCTGTCCAGCCAGCAGTCCAAAACCGAGCTGAGGGAGCCGGAGCTGGAGGAGGTGGAGGAGGTGGAGGAGGTGGAGGAGCTGGAGGAGGTGGAGGAGGTGGAGGAGGTGATGGAGCTGGAGGAGGTGGAGGAGGTGATGGAGCTGGAGGAGGTGAAGGAGCTGGAGGAGGTGGAGGAGATGGAGGAGGTGGAGGAGCTGGAGGAGGTGGAGGAGCTGGAGGAGGTGGAGGAGCTGGAGGAGGTGGAGGAGGTGATGGAGCTGGAGGAGGTGGAGGAGGTGGAGGAGGTGGAGGAGCTGGAGGAGGTGGAGGAGCTGGAGGAGCTGGAGGAGGTGGAGGAGGTGGAGGTCAGTCATTCAGCCTGAATCCTTTGTATTAACTTCACATCTCATTTATAAGAAGTGTTTTGCTGTAAGTTTCGTCTGCAGGTTTTAAATAAACTGCACAGAATAACAAGTTTCACCACTTTATGTGTTGATAGGATTGAAATCCGTCACTGAGTTTTGATAAAGATCCTCACATGAGAAGAACCAGACAATGTTTGACAGTTTTACTTGAATATCGACTGAATCGATTACCGAGTCACTGTCACAGCCAGAGACGCCCAACAGATATTTGACTTGTCATGAAAATATAGATTGTGTGATATTCAGCAGTAGTTTGACCAGAGTTCATTAAGATACGTTACGTAACATTTCAGCTTTTAATTGTGTTAAAACAACTCAACTTTTGTTCAACATGTTGTTCAGTTGTGTTCTCTTATCATCACAGATGTTTCCAACACATCAGAGAGGAAACAACTTCTTCTTCTTCTTCTTCTTCTTCTTACATAAACGTAACATTACTAATCTTTAACTCGTGACCTCGTCTGTGAGGTTCCTGATCGTACTCACAGTTTGATTCACTCGGATTATTTCATCTCTTCAGTCTTTGTAAAGTGTCTGTGAGCAGCAGGTTGCTGGTTTGAATCCCTGCTTTCACTGCGCCTGTAATCAAACACACCCCGGTGTTGTTACATCACAGCAGGTCACATGACCTGATTACCTGTCGTCTGATCCAATTATATCGCAGCTGGAGAATCCCTGCTCGGCTGCCACGGCAACCACAACAAAAACCCCTGACGCAGCAGGAACAGAGCGACTGTGTGTGTGTGTGTGTGTGTGTGTGTGTGTGTGTGTGTGTGTGTGTGTGTGTGTGTGAGAGTGAAAGAGAGAGAGCAGGAAGGTGAAGCAAATGAGCTAAAATGTGACAGAAACTGCAGAACGACCCTTTAAAAGTTTAATTTCCATCATGAAATATCTTAAAAACACGCTGAAGATGAAGACGTGTGTGTGCTTACAGACCAACTCTCCCCGGATACACTGTTAGAGACGGACGCATTGTCGTCATGCCAACCCATCGGGAGACATCACGCACACACACACACACACACACACACACACACACACAATCAGCACAAGAGAGGAGGAGGCGTTAGTTGTGAATGTGTCTGGAGAGGATCTTAATGTAATGATGTTCTTACATAACTCTAACACACACACATTTTAGTTTTATCTAGCTGTGTGTGTGTGTGTGTGTGTGATTGAACACTATAATATACAGAGAGAAGAAGAAGTGATGGAGGACAGAGGTGAGATTCCCAGCATGCTCTCTGTCCCTGAACGCACCACAAAACACCAAACACCAAACCCCAGTCCTCCAGCAGCTCTCCTCACACTCTGTCTGTTCACTGCAGAACCTGCTGAAAATATTACAGCGAATAATAATAATAATAATACAGCAGCCGCCCACACACACACACACACACACACACACACACACACACACACACACACTGCTGCCATGAGAGAGAGACAGAGAGAGAGACAGAGAGAGAGAGAGACAGAGAGAGAGAGAGACAGAGACAGACAGAGAGAGAGACAGAGAGAGAGAGAGAGAGAGAGAGAGAGAGAGACAGAGAGAGAGAGAGAGAGACAGAGAGAGACAGAGAGAGAGACAGAGAGAGAGACAGAGAGACAGAGAGAGAGAGAGACAGAGAGAGAGAGAGACAGAGAGAGAGAGAGACAGAGAGAGAGAGAGAGAGAGACAGAGAGAGAGAGACAGAGAGAGAGAGAGACAGAGAGAGAGACAGAGAGAGAGAGACAGAGAGACAGAGAGAGAGAGAGACAGAGAGAGAGAGAGAGAGACAGAGAGAGACAGAGAGAGAGAGAGAGAGAGAGAGAGACAGACAGAGAGAGAGACAGAGAGAGACAGAGAGAGACAGAGAGAGAGACAGAGAGAGAGAGAGACAGAGAGAGAGAGAGACAGAGAGAGAGAGAGAGAGACAGAGAGAGAGAGAGAGAGAGAGAGACAGAGAGAGAGAGACAGAGAGAGAGACAGAGAGAGAGAGAGACAGAGAGAGAGAGACAGAGAGAGAGACAGAGAGACAGAGAGAGAGACAGAGAGACAGAGAGAGAGAGAGAGAGAGAGAGAGCCCACCCACACACTTTCAGTCACTGCTTGGAAAAGCTGGAAAAAATCCACTGGCCTCGACCTCTTCCTCCTCCTCCTCCTCCTCCTCCTCTTCCTCCTCTTCCTCCTCCTCCTCTTCCTCTGCCTCTTCCTCTCCCAGCAACCGGCTTGGCATCCCATAGTGGTCACCATGGAAACGCCCCTCTGTCTGGAAGTGTTTGTGAGAAAAACGAAAAAAAGAAAAAGATACAAAAAAAGACAAGATAAAGAAAGAAAAGAAAAGGCATGAGGCCTTCTCGTTTTCTTCTTCTGCCCTTTGTCCCTCCCCTCTCAACTTCCTCTTCTTCTTCTTCTCTTTCTCTCTGTCTCTCTCCATCATTTCCTCTCTGAATATCTGCCCGGCACTTCAGCTGCCCACACACTTAGTCTTATTCATCATGTTACACACACACACACACACACACACACACACACACACACACACACACACACCTGAGTGGGTGCTGACAGCCAGCTGTTACCAGGCAACATGTTGAAGTCGGGTCCAACTCCACTGTGACATTTAACTCAAACAACATCTTTTGTTCTGGTGGGTTTAATGCGCGGCAGGTGAAATGAAGCCGACCCGCCGGGTGTTGGAGAACACGCAGCGACACACGGACCACCGCCCACCAGCTGTCAGGCGGTTCTGAAGGGGCAGAGGGTCCAACGTCTCTGAGCACTCGAGTGATGTGATGCACAGAAGATGTTCAGATTCATGTTGGAAGAACTATAAGTCTAAAAACAGAACACAGGCCGGATACAAAAACAAACACATCCTCCGTCGCGTCACTTTAAGTGGAGAGTCGAAGCAAAAAGTCCAAAATAGGTTTTTATTTTAAAACAGGTTTCTATATTAGATCAATTAATTTGCATATTTAACACAAAATATGTCCCAGAAAACGTTTTCTTAATAATAATAATAATAATACATTTAATGTAGCACTTTCCAAGATGCTCACAGATCCTTAAAGATGTCGTATTACGATAATATTCAGAGTCGTACTTTTATTTAAGGATCCTCATAGAGCAGCTTTACATACTTTGTGATCTAAAATAACACAGATACAGCAGCAGAGACTGTCTGCAGACTGACTGAGTGTTTATGTTTTATAATAAATATATATATTCATATAATGCTTCTTACATAGTGACACACATAAGTTACAGATGTAACAGTTGGAATACAAACCAGGAGTTTCAGCCACTTTTCAGATTTTAAACATGAACAAAAATGTGTCATAACACAACAAAGGAGAGAAAAAACCTCTAATAAAAGAAACTAATGCAACAAAACACAAACATTGATATAAGTAATCAGCTGGGGACATTTTTTGGTGAGTTTGAATTTAGTCCTGTTAACCAATTTCTTTCCCTGAATTATAATTATATTTAAACATTATTATCTTTACATTTAAAGAAGATACTTGTTGTCCCTCCTGTGTATAATGAGGATGTGTTCAGGTTGGTTTGTCTCTCTGCAGAACATCAGTAAATCAGAGCAGGTAGAAAAACCAGGTGGTGATGTCAGAGGCAGCTGCTGCATGATGGGAATTACCTCCGCGACCTCTGACCTTCTCCTCACCCCGTCCTCCGCTTCAGAAACAAATATGGCCGCGGTCGGCTGGACATTTTACACAGTGTCTGGTATCTGAGTGATAATCCCACACACACACACACACACACACACACACACACACACACACACACAGACACACACACACACACACACACACACACATACACACACGGACCAAACTGAGGCTAAAAAGACCTTGAAGGCCGGATCACATTCTGCCCACACACACAGTGTCAATGCACACACACACACACACACACACACAGGCCTGTCAGCACGGCTGGATGTCCTTCAGGCCTTGAACGCATCGTCCTCAGTGTTTGTGTGAGACGCTTGTGATGATCGTGATGTAACAGCGTCCAGCGGGCCTCTCGGGTCAAACTGGACTGAAGTCGCTGCAAAAGTAAAACTTATTTCAGAGGATTAAATTTCATGTGACAGTTGTTTGTCAGCTTCTCTTATATTCTTATATTTCAGTGTAGATCAGGAAATTATTACACATTCAAAACTGCTAATATTTAAGTTTTTGTCCTCAACCTTTATAAAAAGTATAAACACTGAGCTAAAAGTCAGACAGGAAGTTAAAAACATGAAGTTAATCTCATATTTTACTGTTTTCTTTAGTTTTTTCATCTTCAGAGTAAAAAATACATTGAGTTGAAATGACTTGTGACCTGATGCTCGTCAACACTGTTCTTGAACACACCGACTGACACGGAAACAGCAGCTGAGACGCCTCATGAAGACCAGCGTGTCATTCTTGTTTTTGTTTCGCTTCTCACACCTTCCAGGATGTAGTCAGTGACAAAGATCAACAGGAGGGATTAGATATTCTCCATGGACAGCTGTTAACATGGAGATATTCACATGGCGGCCATTTTCCTCTGACGTCAGGCTCAGGGTGGGCAGCTAAAATGTCGTCCTGCTGACAAACTGTTAATGTTTCACAGCTTCCTGATTGATCACCCACTAAAAGATCCTGAGGGATTCGAATCATATTTTAGGGTAAAACGACATGTTTGATAACTTGTTAGCTAACGTTAGCATTCAACCACCTCCCAGCTCCTACATGACACATAGCAAAGGTGAAAAACTACAAAATAACAACGAACATGTTTGACACTTATATTTAAGTGCCGGGAACAAACACAGTGTTAGCTAGAAAATGGCTGAATGCTAACATTAGCTTTTTAACATGACATGCGGTCAAACGTCCCTGCAGAGTTTCTCTGTTCCTTCTGTTAATACAACGTGCAGCCTCAAACACAGCAGCACCAGTCGCTTTTGGGTTTCCCCACCCTGAACAGGAAGTCAGATGAAAATGGCCACCGTGTGATTCTGGTCTTTGATTCTGGGTCCAGCCCAGTACCGTCACTCCCGGGACAGAGAAATGCTCCTGACTGGTCCAAGTCCAACATGAAGTGTTGAGTCACTGTGAGAATGAATTATCTGACATTTGAAACCTTTTTTTTTAAACCTGCAGGTAGAAACTTAGATGTCGTCTGATGCAGATCGGACCTGCAGAACCAGGCTCGTTGTTTCCTCCCTGCAGACGGTGTGAAGCGTCTGAATCGCTGTGATGATTCATCAGTAGGAGGTTTGCAGAGCTGCAGGGTTTCCATCTCCGCAGGACTCGTCGAGGACTCGGTGGTTAAATGTGGAGATAAGAGCAGGGTCAGCATTACCCCCAACACACACACACACACACACACACACACACACACACACACACTGACAGAGGGGCTGATGGGAAACATTCTCTAAGTCCTCAGCAGAGAATAAAGTCTGTTTCCAGTCACAGCGTCTCTGATGATTTCACAGAAGTTCGTGTTTTTCTCTTTATTTAAATCTGATCTCTGATCAGTCGTCCACAACTTTTCACAGTCAGGACTGTTTGGCATCATTTGGTCTCTGCAGACCCCCCCCTCCCCCCCCCTCCCCTCCCCCCCCTGCCTGAATCTCCGCCTCTCACTCTGACTTTGGGAGCCGGGAGCGCTTCATATACATCCTAGCGCAGCCTCGGCGGGTGGAGACATTCTACTGGTACAGATGTGCACTAAAAATGCACTGTCACTTTTACCCTTATTCTTATTCACTCAGTGTTACAGTGAGAACAAAGTTAACATTTGACATTTTTTTTTATTTTTCCACTTGTAATATAAACAGTTTACTGGCTTTCTGATTCTACAGGCTGCCGTAGCTGGTTTCACACATCCTACTTCTCGGTATAGAGAAATATTGAAACATAAAAATTATTGTATTTGAACTGACATTTAAAAAAACAACAACAAACATTTCATATAAATCTACCACAAAGTTAATATGGAAGAATTGCAGACAGTGAGGCTGAAGCATTTAATAGTTGCTAAAAAGTGCTGTTTAAAACTTAAAGTTAGATAATCATATCAAACTGATGTCAGTTTATCAGAGGAAAATTCATATTAGTTGTTATTTTTATACACAATACAACAATTCTGTTATTGATTACATGAATTTGTAATGTGATGTTTATGTTTGTAAGCTGTATTATGAGAACGGTAGGCCTTATTATCTGGTGATGGAATGACTTGTTAAACTGATGGAAGGCTGAGATAAGCTAAGCTAAGCTAAGACTTACATAAAACATAAGGATTTAAATAAAAGAAGGGAAGTAGAAATAATAAATTAGTCATATAATTACAAATGCTAATAAAAATGTATTTCCTGTCTCATTGACACAAATACAGAATTACAGCCTCTCCAGAAGTATGCTAAGCTAGGCTACTTTCAGTCCATTCGCTAGTCTAAGCTATCACATTCAGTTCAATACAAAACATGAACATTAAGTTGTACATTAGGTTAATAACTCAGCAGCCTGTAATTTATGACAGTTCTCTGAGTGTTTCTGTGGCTTTCACATTCTTTTAATCAAAGTTTAGCACAAGAAGCTAAGTAGATGCTAAAAGATGGCTGACATTTGATAAGATTACATCGTTTAGCTGCTGCTGCTAAAGAGCAATACGAACCCTAAATGACACATCGCTACTTGTTTTAATCATTTAATCTGTTTGTTATGCTAGCTAGTTGGTCTGAATTTGGCTAAGCTATATAGCTAGGCTAACTGTTCCAGGACAGCAGGGCTGCAAGTATAACTCAGAGTCGGTTAGTTAGTTTTGGAGGGTTGAATTAAAAATACAGAACATAAATAAATAAATTGTCATGATGTCACGTGAAATTCCCAAGCTAGCTTAGCAGCTAGCCTGCATCTAAGTGATGAACACATTAATGATATTACATGATTTTGAAATGGGCCGTTCGCCATTCATGTAATTAGAAAGCATATTCTGCTCGTTGTAGTTAAAGTAGGCTTTTATGTTGATGCCAATACGTCTGTTTCCTGCAGAAATGTTAAGGAAAGCTCCGTTTGATTGAGAATCAGCGCTAACACCGCCCCGCCGGTGCTGCGGGGTGCATGAACCGAGCGTCCCGGCCGCTGCAGTCCGGGCCGTGGTGAGGCAGCGCGGAGCGGCGGGCGGGGTGAGGAGGAGGAGGAGGATGAGGAGGAGGAGGAGGAGGAGGCTCGGTGGATTTCAGGACTCGCTGCTCTGCCTTGTTTTCGCTCCGAGCTCTCAGCAGTCCGTCCGTCCTCCACTGCGAGCGGGACTCCACTGCGCTTCTGTCCGCCATCAGGTGAGTGTGAGGCGGCCTGAGCAGAGCTGCTCGTCCCGCTGCTGCTGCGGGCTCCAACCGGGCTGAGATCCATTGTGTGTGTGTGAGTGCGTGTGTGCGTGTGTGCGGCTGGTGGAGCATCCACATCCACGACGGCTGTGGCGGTGTGTGTGTGTGTGTGTGTGTGTGTGTGTGTGTGTTAATTGTATTAACCTGTAATTAAAGCGGCTCCGTCCTCCTGGAGGCGCAGCTGCGGTGAGGAGCAGCCGGGCACAGCGCGCTTCTCTCGGCTCTGTCTGTCTGCTTCGCCCCGCTGCTCTCCATCGTGTTGTTGAACTTGTCGTGTGTGTGTGTGTGTGTGTGTGTGTGTGTGTGTGTGTGTGTGTGTGTCAGTGCACCAGAGCTGCTGCTGGTTGTTGTTGTTGAACTCTGCAGCTCTGATTCATTTTCAGCTCAGAGGTTTAAAGTGATGGAGGATGTTTTTCTGACGATGATGATGATGATGATAGTGATAGTGATGATGATGATGGTGGAGTTGGAGGTGGAGGTGGAGGTGCAGGCGTGGTCGCCTCTGCTGACCTCCTCAGCCCTGGAGCACAAACAAATATTCCCATAATCCCCCTGTGATATCTCTGCAGTGACCTTCTGTGACTCTGGTGTCACTGAAACTCTGAAATCTTCCTCCTGGAGCTTTTTAAACACCTTGCTGACGTCCTCGTCTCCTCCTGCTCGTCTCCTCCTGCTGTGACCTCCTCCTTCACCTCCTCTGGTGTTTGTGGTCTGGCTTCATGTTGGCGTTTTCACTGTAGAGTTTTGATTTGCAGCTTCGAGGCGTTTCCTCTCTTTTCTTGCGCAGACCCTGTTTCAAATCCTGTCGAGCAATTATGTAATCAGATCCCGGCCGGCCTGCTGCTCCCTCTCCTCCTCCTCCTCCCTTCTCACTTTCTCCCCCTCTCCTCTCCCTTTTTTCCTCATAATCTTGTGTGTCGTTTCTGTTTTCTCTCCACCCTGTGTCCTCCTCCTCCTCCTCCTTCTCCTCCCCTCCCCCCTCGTCTCCTCTGTCTTTACGTCTTTGATGCAACATTTGGCAACTTGTTGACTCGAAGCCTTTAAAGTGTCACAGCGAGGTGTCGGGTCGTCTGAGCCTCCTGCAGCTTTCTCGGCCGCTGGAGTAGAAACTACATTATATAATGAAGCTGAATCCTTTTGGTGTCCAGACAGAGTGAGTTAATGTTCAGGGTGGAGGACCTGGTGGAGGAGGAGGAGGAGGAGGAGGTCAGACCTTCAGCCAGAAACCTTTTTTGTTTTAAGTTTCCTCTGCAGGTCTTTAATTTAATTTTCAGCATTTTCAGTGTGTAAATGAGATTTTAATCCAAAGTGACGTCTTCAAGTCATCTTGAAATTGACTGAAACAAAATATTGATGGTCTAACTGTTAAGTGAGAATAGCTGTTGTTTCTTCTAACCCTCCCAAAACAATGTCAGACTGACGACAGATGCTTCAAAATAAATATCCTAATCAGTGCAGCAGTTCAGAGACGTCTTCTTCTTCTTCTTCTTCTTCTTCTTCTTCTTCTTCTTCTTCTTCTTCTTCTTCTTCTTTTTATCCACAAGGCAGCTCGCCAACCATCTGGTCAAAGGTTTAGCATCTTGAGCTAGTAGCGGCTAACGTAGCCTGCAGCAGAGAAGAGGAGCAGAAAGCAGACGAAGGTCAGCTGACAACAACAACCTTTTCCTCACTAAGCTACCAGCTGACAGAAGCAGCTGTAAAATGGTGGTTACGTGTTTTTTTTTTTAGTGCCAGAATTGGATCCAGTAACATTTGGAAAGTGACGACGAGCTGCATGATTCAGTAAAACGGAGCGTTAGCCGGCTCGATCGACGTGAGTCTTTGTGCACCCAAAGTGGTTTAATACCTGGTGACCGAGTTTCTTTTCTGTTACGTGTCTACGCGTCTCTGAGGCCGACTCGTGTGACATCACTCGAGGTCATTCATCAGACTCGACATTTTCCCTCCAGAGACACTGAAGGATTCGTACGACTGTGTCTGCAGTCGAACTCCTGGAAACATTCAACAGTAAATAATCACAAACAGAAACTCTGCAGTCGTCTGCAGAGAAACTGATATCCAGCGTTCACACACCGTCACAGAGCAGATCAGATAATTAGCTTCTGTCTTTGAATCCGACTGAACTGTCGGGCTGATCGGGATGTTTTGGACCTGCTAACGTTGTCAGAACTGAATTCAAGTGCGGGACAGTGAAGCAGGAGAAACCTTGTTTATCAAATCTGTTGGTGATTAATTATCTTGTGCTTGAAAAGAAGAAACAGAACTAAAGATTTGTTCAGTTGCATCACAAATTCATACTGAAGCGCTATTCCTGCCACATGATTCGCTCGTCTTCTTCTTCTTCTTCTTCTTCTTCTTCTTCTTCTTCTTCTTCTTCTTCTTCTGTCGTCTCGTTGTTCAGACTTCATCACTGATTCTGACTGACACAGAGGATTCAGTCTGACAGCAGCTGATGTCTCACCTTCCGTCCTCCAGTTAGTCTCCAGTTAGACTCATAATTACAATAATAATAAAATATATCATCTCATAATAAGAACAAGTTTGAGGGAATAAATAAATCTGATCTGTTCTCTCTGAAGCTTGAGAGCAGAAGTCTTGGACATTAAAACTGTGCAGAACGAATGTGTTTCTTCTTTTATTTTTCCGTGTGGCGTGATGATGGCGGCCCTGCTCAGAGAGCTGCTCTGTTTGTGTTTACAGCCTCTTTAGATGAAATGGATGGAGAGAGAGAGCAGGATGCAGAGGGGTTTTATGGGAAATGTGGTTTTGATTTAGAGCAACAGAAAACGTGTTGTGTGCTGCAGCGTGGGCCCGCTGGCTCACATTCTTTCCGTATAAAGCCGCTCGGCTGCGATCAATAATTGAACTGAAGTCACATCCGGCTTCTGTTGGTCCGCCTGAGAGCAGCTTCACTGATCGGATCATCATTGATCTGCAGGGACGTTTTAAGTGACTCGAGGCTCCTGCAGGAAACGTGAACGCTGCTGCTCGCTGCCAGAACTCTCTCCTCCTGTAATACCTCGGCGGCGAGGATGAGGATGATGATGATGATGATGATGATGCAGGTTTCAGCCCGGCCCAGCTGGCGTGATGCAGAGAGATCTGAGCTGTACATCATCGGCTCTGCTGCAGCGTCCTGAGCTTTAACACCGGCTAATATTAAAGTGAATCACTGTGTCGACTTCAGAGGAGTTCAGCTCTGCACCGATTACATAACACGACCCGACAGAACCACCGTCTGAACACATGGATATACAACAAAGACAGTTCTGTCACATTATGTCAGTTCTGTCCTGTTCTAACGGGCCTGTGGTGCCGTCGTCTTCAGCTCTCTGTGAAATAACTCAATAATGTCCCGTTCTTCTCGTTCACGATCATTCAGTCATTCTGAGATGCCACCTGGATGTTCTGTAGCATAAAGCGGGTCGAGCTCATACTGACTTCACGTGACACCTGCTGAACTGTTGGACCTCCCAAATTTAACGACTGCTGTGATATTTTAAAATCAGCTGTAGCTTCTCGTCAGAGTCTCTGTCTGACCAGCTGGTCGCTGCTCAAAATGTCAAGCTGAACCATTTCCTGTTTGACGTGTGGTGGATAAAACGAGTGAATGCATCAGAACTGTTGTTGGATCCGACTGAACAGTCGCGTCCTGAGTCCGCTTTTTGTTCTGCTGTGACCTTTTTCTGTTTGTCTCTGTGTTCGCGCCGCCTCGACTGGTTTAATTAGTGCAGAACACGTTGACGGAGCGTCTCAGGCGTCTTGTTTGTTTGCTCAGAGGAGGACGGAGGGACGGAGGTCCGGTTTCAGGAGCTGCAGTCATGTGATCAGAAACTCAATAAAGAGAGAAAATGAAGCTTTTAAATGCCTTTGATCCGCCTCTGAGTCCGAGTGAAGGACAGAGCGCCGTCTGTTCAGGCGTGATCGAGGACAAATAATATAAGTGGCGCTTCGGCTATTTTAGGACTTTGACTCCAAGAGGAAAGCGGGGAAGAGGGTTCTGGTCCTGAGATTAAATGTTTTTGTGGTCTGGTTTTTGAATTTCTGACCGTCGGTCCAACAAAAACAGATATATTCAGTTTGCGGTCGTATTAAAGAGTCAACAGAACCAAGTCGTCACATTACAGACACGTTACTTTCTGACTGAAGGCCAAAGATTTATTTACATTCAAATCCTGAACTGAATTCTTCTTTAATTTAAAGACACAATCTGTCAGATTTCTGTGTTAAGATGTCTTAAAACAAACATGTTGTTCATGTTGCCGCGGCGTTTCTCACGTCATCACAAACGTTTCAACACGTTTACTGAAGTTTCATGTCGCTGTGATTTCAGGAGAGTCAGAGACGAAACGTAACGTGACGACAACTTCAAACTTTACACCTCAAACAATTTCCTCCCGGGGATTAATAACGCATTCAGAATCTGAAAACATTTCCTCAGAACTCAGCACTCAGCAGAGACTCTGGTTCTGGTTCTGGTCCTGGTCTCCTCTCTCATGTTCATGAAGTAAAGTCCAGCTCCAGTCAGCAGAACAGAACCTGCTCTGGATCACTGCTGCAGTCGGGCTGATCAACAGGAGTGAAGAGATGAGAAGTTACAAACATCTCTGAGCTCAGCGGCTCCGGATCAGAACCTGATGAGACTCCAGGTGCTTTTTCTTACTTCTCGACCAGTCAGAGTTTAAACATCAGACAAACGAGTCGTCAGGAAACATCTGAGAACGTCTGCAGCTCCGTGACGACTTCATCTGATTCTGACTGTCAGTTTGACTCATTTTGATAAAAGCTGCAGAGTTTTGATGACGGTCGCCTCCAGCAGACCCTCTAAATATAGCCGAAGCCGAAGCCTCGCCGCTGGGAAACATGTTACCCTCCTCCTCGTCTTCCTCCTCCTCCTCCTCTTCCTCCTCTTCCTCCTCCTCCTCCTCCTCTTCCTCCTCCTCCTCCTCGTCTTCCTCCTCCTCCTCCTCCTCCTCTTCCTCCTCCTCCTCGTCTTCTTCCTCCTCCTCCTCCTCCTCGTCTTCCTCCTCCTCCTCCTCCTCCTCCGTGTCGCACTGTTCCACTTCTTCCTATCTGGACATTTTCCAGAACATTCCTCGTCTCTTCATCCACAGGAATCGCTTCAGCTGGTTTGTTTCACTCTTGTCCTCCTTTTCTCTCCCCCCGTCTCTCCGTTATCGCTTCACCTCCTCCCCCTCTTCCTCCTCCTCTTCATCAGTCACACCTTTTTTTTTTCACCTCCCACTAACCCCCCTCATACTTCCTCCTCCCTCCTCGTCCTCAGTGAGCCTCATGATGAAGATTACTCCTCCTCCTCCTCCTCCTCCTCCTCCATCCAAACTCTTTCAGCTTACAGTTTAAGCTTCAAAGGAGATGAAGGGCGGAGGAATAAACTCTCAGCGCTCAGGAAAATCCCTGAAACACTTTCAGAAACGTTATTATCTGCTTTTATTTGTTTCAGTTTTATTGTGGAAGCTCTTTCTGTTGGAGGTGAACGACTGAAACTGTGACGTCAGGGAACGAAGTGTGAGGAGGAGAAGGAAGTAGGAGATTAGGAAAGGAGGGAGGACGGACGACGGGAGTGTGAAAATAAAAACAAGTAGAAGGAGTGAAGATGAGGAGAGAAGGAGGTCTGCAGGAGGAGGACAAAGAGAGGACGGACGACAGGAGAGCAGACGAGCGACCTCGTTTCTAGAAATACGAGCACAGCTCTTCATCTTAAAGTGACGACGCTGCTCGTCTTCATCGCTCACGTCTTTAATCAGCTGTCAGTCAAACTGTGACACTCCTGAACATTCATCTTTTATCTGCTGTTGTTGCAGAACTATAAAAAATGACCCACATTTCTTTGGATTGACCCGAATCTGAAGATCAGAACCTGGGCTAATGCTAAGCTAGCTGGAGGCTAACGCTAAGCTAGTGTCAGGTTTAGTCAACTTTTTCATGGATTGATCAGAATCTGCACACACTCGTCTATAAACATTATTATATTTTGTGTAACTGTCTTTCAGAGTTACATATTTATGTTCAGCTTGTTGTGAAGCGCTGATTCTGCAGAATCTTTGGACTTGGATCAGACGATTTAACAGATTCTTTATGTGACGGTGAGACTTGATTTTCACTGATGTGGAGCCAACATGACACCGAACAGAATCACAGAGCGAATAAACAGAACCGGAGCAGAAAAATGATGAAGGATAAGAAGTAAAATGACAAAACAGGAATAAAACTGAGGTGCATAAACGATGACTGACCACCGTACAGAACAACATGGAGTTAAAAACAGTTCTGAGTAGTTTGAAGTGTTGAACGGACCGGCTCGCTGATAAACTGACCTCCTGTCAGCTGCTGCTGGCGCCGGACGAGTCGTCGGACTTTGTTACAGTCGGGACGAGATGTTAGGAAACATAAAGAACAAGATCTGGAACGCATCCGTCTGTTTTTATTATGATTGTTGTCTGTGTGGGTCTGAGAAGCAGCTCAGTATCAGAGAGGCATGATGGGATTCTGTTCTCTTCAGTCTCGGCTGCATATCCGGGTCACGTCGGGTCGAGCAGGTTTCACCTCAGCGGAGGTCGAACACACACTCGTCTCTTCTTCTTCTTCTTCTTCTTCTTCTTCTGTGTTTCTTCTCTCCACACGTGGAGCGTCGTTGATCCTCCCTGAGCGGTTCGGCGCCGCTCCGACTCAGCAGCCGAGAGTCACGTCAACACTGGTTCTGTAACAGTCTCAGATGTGGAGGACTCGACCCGATGACCTCCCGCTGAAACATCAAAGCTGCTTAAACGTTGGCGCTGATATCTGTCGCATGTGAGCTGCAGCTCCTCAGCCGAGACGCCTGGTGAATAAAACATGAGGACAGAGTGAAGATGAAGACGCTCGTCTGCAGCAGGAAGCGTTTAGACGTTTAGAGTTCCACCTCCTGTTTCTTCACGAGCTTCAACCACGAAAAGTTTAAAGTCGTCTCTGACGGTTCTGCTCTCTGGTAACGACCCGGTCGGTCCAACATGAACAACAATCACAACTGTAGAGCAGCAGAGAGATCCGGACCACAGGTCGACCAACCAGACTCTCTCAGGGCCGATATTGTTTATCTGAAATCAATCGATATTCATTTGCAGTAAAAATTAAACTCTTTTGTGTCAAAATTTCAAACATCCAGCGATGAAATAAAGTAAATTCTACTGAAACTACAAAATACAGTTTGAAGGAACTTAACTTGAGTATTTACATTTATTTAGACATTTAAATCAGACTGTGTGACGTCGTGATGAAGCCTGATGATGATGTCGAGTCAGACGAGGTGATCAGAAGCTGTTTCCAGACGTCGTTCTGGACATTATAAATGATTAGTTATTGATAATAACAGTGAGTGACAGCTGTGATCCTCAGTGGACGATGATATCAGTTTGTTTAAACCGGTGATCGATTACTCAAACTAATCAATTAACAGAAGCCAACAAGTATTTTGTTGCTTTTCAGTTTGAATCCAAACATTCTCAGTTTACACACACACACACACACACACACACACACACACACACACACACACACACACACACACACACACACACACAGATGTGTGTTGACCTTCAGCAGAACTCCATTTAATTTGATTTCCATGTAGCTGAAGGCGTTTCTCTGTCTCACAACACACACACACACACACACACACACACACACACACACACACACACACACACACACACACACACACACATTCCTGATAAATGAAATGTTCGGCTCGAGGCCTCCAGATGTGTTCAAGTCGACAGTCACAGTTACATTTATTGAAATATTACTTAAGTACAAAGTAAACATCAGCCTGTTTATGATCAGATCACCTGATTGGTTGATTGGTTGGTTGGTTGGTTGGTTGGTTGGTTGGTTGGTTGGTTGGTTGATTGACTGGTTCTGTTCTTGGTCCAGAGTTTGACCTGGTAGATTTAAGGACTCATAAGTATCCCAAAAAACTGCAGTATTTACAGTTAGTTACAGTTAGTTCACAGTAATCTGAGTATTTAGTTACTGAGCATCATGTAACTGTGTGAGTCATAAAAACAGTTTGCAGCTGATCCAAGCGGGACTTTTACAGCCTGAAGGTCCGATCTGTCAGAAATCTCAGCCCATCAAACTCTGACGCTCTGGGATTGTAAGTCGGGTCGGTTCTGTCCCACAGTGTCGCCTCACAGATCAACTTTCTGACAAACTGGACCTTTTTAAAGACTGAGAGTTATAGAACAATAGATGTAATGAAGTGTTCTGGTGTGTGTGTACCGGGTCCACGCCCTGAGGCGGTGCTGAGAGACAGACAGACAGACAGGAAATGAGTGATTATGTGAAACTGGGTCGAGCCTCGGGCCTGCAGACCTGCTCACTGTCGGCTCTCTGCTCAGCTCACAGACTTCATCTGTGTCACGATATCCAGACGGTTCCTTCTGTTGCTGCTTCGTCACGTGGCGTCGACGCACCTTAATGGCGGCTGCAGAGCGCCGCTCAGCTTGACATCGTTCTTTTTGTAGCTGACGAGAATGTAAAAACATCCCGAAATGTTAAAAGACATCATCCGTACGTTTCTGTTCGTAACGTGTCTGTGACGGCGACACGTTGGATTCCTGGAAGGTGACTTCAGCTGCTTTATTCAGCGTTGCTATGACGACAGAGAGGCTGACATCACTGACCTCCGCCCCTCTCGTCTCTCTCCAGGGTGGAGGTGTAACACAACCCCGGTGACATCATACTCTACATTACATCTGTGTGTGTGTGTGTGTGTGTGTGTGTGTGTGTGAGGAGATTTACACCAGTGTGTCTCTTACCCACTTGGCATTGATGACATTGGACAGGGAGGGGGAGGAGCTACATGTCCTTGACCGAGTGCACATTCATCTCACACACACACACGCACGCACGCACGCACACACACACACACACACACACACGCACACTGTCATGGTTCATGTCCTTCCTGTTGTTTCAAACTCAGCAGATCTTTGATGCTGATATTTAAAAACCGTCCAGTTCATCTTTTAACTTCTGTTTTGGTTTGATTGACAGCGTGGAGAAATATCTGAATTGATCATTTACTGATATTGGATCATTAGATGTTGGATGTCATTTCATGTCGACGGTCCGAAGTGTCGTCTGTGTTGTCGTCAGCATTAGTGTGCTAACGTTTAACCTGAAAACAAGCTAACAGCAGAAATACGACTCTCTCACAGTGTTAGCATGATGTGGTTACATGCTAACGGCTACGTAGCAGCAGAGCAACATTTAGCTTTTGTTTACCTCCGCGGACACGTTTCAGTTGTCCTGCAGGAAACCTGTCGAGAGTTAAAAGACAGACAGGTGAGTCGGTGTGACAGGTGGGCGCCAGGTCTGTAACCTGCTCAGTTCAGGAATGTGTTTGATCCCACTTTAACAGTGTGACCAGCAGGACACACACACACACACACAGGAACAAAAGAACTACAGTTACTGTGAACACACACACACACACACACACACACACACACACACACACACACACACACACACACAATCTGTGGAATAGATTAGATCTGACATCCCACAATGCACTGCAACATGAGCCGTGCAGGATTGTGGCTCGGACAGAGAGAGAGAGTGAAAGTGTCTGGCAGACGGCCGAGCGACATGATGGGATAGATCACCATGACGACACAGCCGACCCTCCAATCTGGGCCGCGAAGAGCCGAGGGTTTGCGTGCCGTGTGTGTTTCCCCGTGTGTGTGTGTGTGTGTGTGTGCGTGTTATTTTTGGACCGGTGCTGCTTGGAGCTAAAAGTGCTCAGCAGATATTTTGGATGTGTTTGTTTCTGGATTTGATGCCTAAAATAATTTTCCAGGTGTCTATTTTTTTTATTTTTATATCTTTTTAAATCCAGCCGACTAAACTCCGTCTGGCTGTGAACGTCCAGCTGTCGGAGATAAAACCACAGACAGACTGACAGCGTGTGACATCAACCAGCAGCAGATCTGAGCTTTAACTGGACACAACGTAAATATTAATATATTAATATTATATACATATTAATATTCATACTGCTCAGTCCATTAACATCTATCAATAATAAATATGAGCTAGTTAAATCCCACAGGGAGAATTTAGACCAATGAAATCACAAGATGTATTTTTAATCGATGGTTTCTCAGGTTTCCTGCTCTGCGATCCGACACCAGAGATCTTACTTCCTGATTTATAAGATGAGATGTTTTATTGAGATGAAGTTGTCGTACAGCTGCGTTCAGAACCAGGTTCTGTAGAGAAACTGACCTCAAACTCAATATTACTATGAGTGAAAATAGTTTTATGAGTGAAAACTGTTCAGATATTTGACGATCGGTACAATAATGATCAGTATATCAGCTGATAGACACATTTTAAGAACTGCGACAGTTCAAAATAAAAGCACCAGAACTGTTCAGTCTTCGTATCGCTTCACTGTTTGTGATGTAAACAAACGATGTGAAACTTCTTTCTTTCTCTCATGTTACGTAACGTCAGTCGGACTTCAGTTGTTCTGTATTTTGTAAGTGTGCATCCACAGACACACACAGTCGGATCCTCTGAACGGAGTTGAAACCAGGCGCCGCCCAGCTCGCAGGAGTGTTTATTGGTCCGGTGTGTCGCAATGCATTCTGGTTGTTGTAGGTTTTCTACCTTTTGAACAAACACCCCGGCTCGTTGTCTCTTTGTGTTCGACCTCGTCCAATCAGAGACTCTCTGCGGTCCGAACGTTCCTGCTCTGCTCTCGGTGTCGTCGCCTCCTGCTGGTTCTGCTGCGAACACGCATGTAATGGATCGGCGGGTCTTTGACGGGTTTTCCATGAGAGCGAGCTGAACGGCAGCTGGTCCACTCATTAAGTGTGAGTGAGATAATGAGGGAGAGGCTGAAACATCACATCACAGCTGAGCTTCACCCAGAATCAGTCTGCTGACGTCAGCACCGACAACATGTAGTTAGTTTTGATCCGCTGTGGGCGGTTCTGAAGACACACTGGACTGTAATGTTTCACTGAGAGGTTTGACAGTGTTGTGAAGATAGTTCCACATATTTTATTGTGAAAGGGCAACAATGGAGAGTTTAAAGGTCCGACATCAGAGCGAGCAGAAGAACGAGAGGCGAGGAAGCGTTTGTGCCAGAGTTCACATCTGGTCGGCTGAAGGGTGTGTGAGGCTGCAGAACATCTGGTGCTGTGGTTTAACAGGGTGTGTGTGTGTGTGTGTGTGTGTGTGTGTGTGTGCGTGTGTGTCAGATTAGCTCTAGACGTCACTGAATATTATGACTGAAGAGTGCAGGGTGGAGAGAGAGGAGGAGGAGGAGGAGGAGGAGGAGGAAGAGGACGGGTGGAGTGCAGACAGGAGAAATGAGGGTGGAGTGAGAAGAGAGGAGCGATTACAGGAGGGAGGATGATGAAGGTCCGGAGGAAGAAGAGAGGGAACGTCCTCCTCTCTCATTGGCTCTCTCCCAGCTGCTCCACCCTCCTCTTCCTCCTCCTCTGTGCTCCGTCCTGCTTCTATCAGACGGGTCAGGAACAGCCAGTTCTCTGCAGTCCAACTGGACACACACACACACACACACACACACACACACACACACACACACACTTTATCCATTGAGGTTTCAAGCTGTAAAATGATTAAACATTATAGAAGATTTTAAATGGTTCAGAATAATAACTGGGACCATCTTCTTCTTTGTCTTTGTCGTCTTCTTCTTCTATATCTAAATGTTCTTCTTTGTCTTCTATGTATTCTTCTCCTGCGTTGTCCTTTTCTTCTTCTTCTACATCGTCTTCTCCGACGTTGTCGTCTTCTTCTTCTTCTTCTTCTTCTTCTGACACAGTTTGAATGAACGTACTGTACTTGCTGTACTTCCTGTCTGTGTTGTTGTGATGGCGACGGTGTGCGACCTGGTCTGATGTCCTCCAGCATCATGAAACATTGCTCTACGTTACGTGTGATGAACCGTTGCGCGGCAGGAGAAAAGCCTGTAAACTATTAATATCAGTGTTGTTTGACGCAGCAGCAGCAACATGTTTACTGCATGTGAGTAATTTCTTAATGATGAGTCGTTGAGCCTCTGCGTGATGCCTGCTGAGGGACCAGTGCTCACTAATCACTCTGAGGTAGTATGATGTGAGCCGGTCTGATTGTCCTCTCCAGGCTCCCGTAGCTGACGGATCACAAACACTTCTGAAGAGTCTCTCGACCTCGACTGTTGATCTGCTTCACCTCCTCCTGCTGCCGTCTGATCCCTTCTTTCTCTCCGTCCTCCACATTCCTTCACTCCATCTTTACTCACGCATTCCCTCGCTAATGTCTTTCATCTTCCTCTGCATGTCGGGTCGGCTTTTCATCTGATTCATCCTCTCTTCTTCTTCTTCTTCTTCTTCTTCTTCTTCTTCTTCTTCTTCCTTTTTCTTTGCTGGTATCTGTTTCTGACTGTTTCTTACTCTCACCACTGTAGCTTGTGAAATGAGGCATTCTGGGTAATGCAGTTCTAAGATGTACACACATCAGTTGCAGTTCATTAGGTATGACAGTGTGTGCTGGTTCTGTTGGACTCAAACTGGCCTGTACTGGTTTGTGTTGATAATCTGGTGCAGGTTCTGGTCTCAGTGTAGTTCTGCTCAGTGTCAGAGGTGTGTGTGTGTGTGTGTGTGTGTGTGTTTGATGATAACCAGAGTAAAGAGGAGGTTATCTCGTCCCAGTGGAGCTGCCATTAAACCCACTCCTCTCCTCCAACTGGCCACAAAATGTCCGTCTCCTCCCTGAGTGTGTGTGTGTGTGTGTGTGTGTTGCCACCCACTCAGCGATCTGTGTTACGTTCGTTTCCAGTGAACTTCTGTTAATATCTCCATCGTTTGCTGCTCGTCTATTTTTACCCAGAGTTCCTGTGGCAGCGTCGGATCGTCTCTTTCTGTCATGATGTAAAATATTCAGGAGTCGCTGGTCTGAGTTCGTGTCCCCGCAGCCAGAATCTGGACTCGCAGTATCAGAGTATTGATCTGATATCGACGAGGTCACTGTGTGGGCTTCATCTTTCTGACTTTCAACAGGTTGAGGTTTTATTGCACGTGAGAGTTTTAACTCTGAGTAAACACACCTGACGGCGTTGACTCCAGCCTGCCAGCAGAACTCAGCAGAATAATCAGACGATGTGCTCGTGTCATCACTGTGAGCTTATAAATGATGATATTGAATTATCTCCTCGGCCCGGTTCTGAGACCGGCCTCCCGCCGATCCGTCCGGTTCATGTGAAGTTCAGGTTTTCCCGTTAATTCGCTCCTTTCTGCCTGAAGGTCACAGATCCGCTGTGGACAACAGACAGTAATGAGAGCAGAGAAAAGGCTTCTTTCTTTCTTTCTTCCCTCCCTCCTCCATCTTTTCTCTCTCTGCCGGACAAATTAGAGCTTAACTTCATTAAAATGACTCAGTCTGATTGCATGAGAGCTGAGCTTCGCCTCCCTCAATGTGTTGTTGTCGGTGTCGGACGTTTCCCAGGCGTCTGGAGCGACAATCGGCCCATCTGTCTGCCGGCGCAGACACAGTGGCCATTCAGAAATGGATATGAGGGAATAATTGTGCTGTTTATCTGAGAATATCACACTTATCCTGGAGCCTTTTGGCTGCTGCCCTCAGCTCGAGTGTCGACATTTACAGTACGAGGAGAGGAAGCTGCTCTCCGGCTCCTCACACTGCTCTTTACCCAGAGGCGTTTCTGATATTCTGTCCACCCGACGTCTCTCAGTGAGAAAAGAGCTCAGGTCCTGAAACTGATGCTGAGGTGGAGAGTGAAGCCTGAAGAGTGATTTGTGCTGATGCTGATGTCAGTAAACGCAGTTTCTGTCCAAGAAGGCAGAAAAAAGGCTGCGGTGGTGACGCTGGTGAAACACACGAACAGATTCTGCAAAAATTAAAACAGCGTTGCAGCGTTCTCCTAAACCAGCTGTGGACCGCTTTTAAAATGTGAAAAAACAACCTGAAAAGTTAAAACCATATTCCTAAACTCCATTAAAACTTTGCAGAATTAGCTGTTAGCACTTCCTGTTAGCAGTGAACCTGTGGATGTTCAGACAGCTGTCACTGGATCACTGTGACGCTGAAGCAAACTTAAAATCATGATGTTTCTAAGGCAAGTTCTGCACGCAGGAGGAGCGTCAGGTTTATGGAGTCTAACAGGATGAAGTTTGCAGATTTATATGTTCAAACTCAACTTCACTGTGACTCCATGATAACCAACACCACAGCTGAGGAACAGAACCTGGATGATGTGCGGAGGAGAGGTGGTGGTTCTGGTGAAGTCCGGCCTCACAGTCGGTTTATGAAGCTCTGGGCTGAAGTCGAGGAAACGCTGCTCTGTAGATCAGAGCCTTATCAAAAGCACAACAGGAAAAATCCATGTAGTGATTCTGGCTTCACCTCTGATGCACCGCCCGCCCACGTCACATGGGCCGCCCTGCACATCCAGAACACGCTGACCTCTGTTGGACCTGTGACGACACAGAAATGTTCCTCGAGGTCCGCTGAGCTCTGAGACTTCACCAGAACACAAACACGCCTCTAAATAAAGAGGAAAAATAAATAAAAAGGATTTCCACTTTAAACCTTCAGAGTTTGTTCATCTGCACGTTCTGCAGGATTAAACAAAAAAAAAAAAAACCCAGCAGGCCGCGAACAGCACCGGGGTCTGTGCCTCCATTCATCTGTGTCCTCCACCCGTCTGTCGCTGCAGAGGGAGGAGAGGCTGTTTGTTTGAACAGGAGGGAGGGAGGGAGGGAGGGGAGGCTGTTCTTGGCTGCAGGCTGCTGTTGCATAATGGCAGGAAGAAGGCAGGGAGAGAGGAGAGGACGGGGGAGAGGACGGGGGAGAGGGGAGGACAAGAGGAGAGAGGAGAGGGGAGGACAAGAGGAGGGAGGAGAGGGGAGGACAAGAGGAGAGAGGAGAGGGGAGGACAAGAGGAGAGAGGAGAGGGGAGGACAAGAGGAGGGAGGAGAGGGGAGGACAAGAGGACGGGGGAGAGGGGAGGACAAGAGGAGGGAGGAGAGGGGAGGACAAGAGGACGGGGGAGAGGGGAGGACAAGAGGAGAGGGGAGAGGGGAGGACAAGAGGAGGGAGGAGAGGGGAGGACAAGAGGAGGGAGGAGAGGGGAGGATGGAGGAGGAGGAGGTCGGTGTGAACTCCAGAGTGAATCAGGATCTGGGACCTGGACTCCTGCATGCTTCACAGTTTACTCCCACAAACCAGCCTGTAACCTTCTTATCAGAGTGTTTGGACTGAACCGAACCTGAACTGGACTGGTTCTGCAGTGTGTGGTGCTGAAGTGAAATGACAGGCGTGTGTGTGTGTGTGTGTGTGTGTGTGTGTGTGTGTGTGTGTGTGTGTGTGTGTGTGAGAAAGTAAATATTTAAGCATTCCTCAGATTCTCAGCAACACTTTGATAAACTGTGTTGATGATTTACAGTCGCAGCAGAGGCTCATGGGAAGTGTAGTGTCAGAATAACAGATGTTCGGACGTTATCAGTGACACATCTGCGTGTCCTGGTCGGACAACATGTGTCCTCGAATGATGGAGGACACACACACACACACACACACACACACACACACACACACACACAGCACTCAGAACCCTCATTGATAATTGATAGATCGTACGTATGCAGCTGCATGCTGTGTGTGTGTGTGTGTGTGTGTGTGTGTGTGTGTGTGTGTGTCCATCAGTTACATGTGTGCAGGCAGGCATGTGCTGCATGTTCACACACACACACACACACGCATGAACACACTAACATGAAGAGATGATTAATTCATGGAGAAGTTATGAAATATAGATCCACAGAAACACTCTCACACACACACACACACACTCACACACACACACACTCACGCGACATGTCGACTGCTGTGGTGTCGATAAAGTTCAGTCTAATTTACATTTAAAAACATGGAACAACTTTAAAGGGCTGCAGTGAAAAACATGTCTTTATCGTATTTTTGTCTGTTAATCTTCATTCTGATTATTTCAGAGTGTTCAGCGTCTGAAACGTGAGACGAACGTCCTGTCAGCCATGTTGGATATTAACTGTTAGTTTCACTTCATGTTGGACATTTAATGGAAACGAGTCCGCTGCAACCATCCAGATTCTGCCTGAACTTCTGACATCTAAATGTGGATCTGCTGCGTTTCGATGAATTCTACGCTACGTAAAGCGTAACTTAGTCAGCAGACAGGACAGTGTCGTAGCTGAATCAGCTCCAGTTCTGTTCGACTGAAACAGTTCTGTTCCAGTTTTCCTCGTCTTGGTTCGTTTTCTCTGTTGTGTGATTAGTAGATTTTCTTACAGCCGA